>NC_090727.1:105842583-105845083 GCF_036898095.1 Palaemon carinicauda | reverse complement strand
ACATTCTAGTCATATTATTCCCTCGTGGACTCTTCTCTGTACTCATTCCCGGCCATCATCTTGTCAATATACACAAGGATGAGATTCTACCCGATTATGGGGTTATTATATCAATAGAATGTGTGAGAGGGAGTGTTCATCTAAATCTACAAACTGGTGCAAAACGGGACTTTTCAACGCTATTCACATTCTAAATTTGGTAGGAGGTTTGGTCTTGAGTATTTACAACAAATGTCTTTAAAGTAATGAAGAAAAAATATCAAAATGGTAATGGAGAAGAAAATATCTAAGTGTAAAGCAAGCATCAAGTAGGCAGTTTCTTCTCCAGTGCAGGACAAAGGCATCATACATGACAATATCTATATAGAGCTGAGTCCTAGCTTAAATTCCTTCAGTTATCCTCATGAAGGAACACAAAGATAAAACTAAACCATGACAGATGGTTGCCTTTTATGTAGATCTCTGGTGGGGGGAGGGTGGATAGGATGTGAATGCTGTGGAAGGTAATACAACAAGAAGTATGTCTTTATAGATCCCAAAATCAGAGACAAAGTCATGAAAAAATTGAAATGAATTTGCCCTAATTGTGTAGATGAAGCGAAGTAAAAGAAGCCACGACAAATGTGCCGAAAAAGGATAATTTATATGCAAGAAATGTGGCAACTCATAACAAAGTTCAAAGTTTACCTAATGCTAGAGGTATGGCACTTCAAAATAGAGGTCAAAAAGGCTCTAATGCTAAAGGTAAGGAACCTCAATATTGACGTTAATGAGCTTTTAATACTAGATATAGGGCACCTCAAAATAGAGGTCAAAGAACTTCTAATGGTAAAAGTATGGGACTTCAAAATTAGATGCCAAAGACCCTCTAATGCTAAAAGTAAAAAGCTACTAAAAAGAGGCCAAAGTGCCTCAAATACTTGAGGTAAGGAATTTCAATATAGAGGACAAAGAGCATCTAATATAAGAAGTATGGCACCTGCAACCAGAAGTCGAAGCGGAGCCTCCAATAATTAAAGTATGGCAACTATAAATGGATGTAAGGAACTTCTAAAGCTGGAAGTATGGTACTTCAAAAATAGATGTCATAGACCCTTAAATACTGGAAGTAAGGAGCTTCCATATAGATGTCAAGGAGCCTCTAATACTGAAGATATGGCACCTCAAAATAGAGGTCAAAGAACCTCTAATACTAAAAGTGTGGTACTTCGAAAACAGATGTCAAGGACCCTCTAATGCTAAAGGTAAAGAGATAATAAATAAAGGTAAAAAAGCCTCTATTACTAAGGGTAAGTAACTTCAATATAGAGGCCAAAGAGCCTCTAATACTAGAAGTATGGCATCTCAAAAAAGATGTCAAAGAACCTATAATGCTAGACGTATGTCACTTTAAAAATAGATATAAGAGGCCCGCTAATGCTAGTGGTAATGAGCTACTAAATAGAGGATAAAGAGCCTTTAATACTAGAAGAAAGGAACCTCAATATAGAGGTCAAAGAACCTCTAATGCTAAAAGTATTGCACCTCAAAATAGAGGTTAAGGAGTCTCTAATGCTAGAATTATGGCACTTCAAAAAGATGTTAGAGCCTCTAATATTAAAGGTAAAGCGACTCGAAATAAGATGTCAAAATTTCTCTTAATTATAAAAGAAACTCTAATGCTAGATGAAAGTCACCTCAAAATAGAGGTCAAGGAACCTCTAATGCTAAAACTATAGTACCAAAAAATTTTGGTTAAAGAACCTCAAACTAGAGGTCAGAGAGACCTTAATGCTAGAGGTAAGTGCCAGAAAATAGATGTCAAAGAACCTTTAATGCTAGAAGTGAGGCACTACTAAATATAAGCCAAAAAGACTCTATCCATAAGGTAAGGTGTCTCAAAATAGGGGGTCAAAGAGTCTTTAATGCTAAAATTAAGGCACTTCAAAATAGAAGTTAAAGAGCCTCTGATGCTGGAAGTAATGTTCATTAAAATAGAGGTTAGAGAATCTCTGAGGCTAGATATTTAGCATTTGAAGATAGGTGTGTGTGTTGGACAGTCACATACCTACATGAACACAAACACACACACACACACACACATACGCACACACACATATATATATATATATATATATCACTAACAATTGTGATTTTAATCAATGTAAACATCTACCACAATGGCATTTAATGCCAAATGTACCTTTGGGAATGTATATACACTAGAAATTCATTTAAAATTAATGCCTCTGGATGGGCAAAGATTCGAACTTATGCCTTTAGCTGGAAATATGCTTCTAGTAACGACACCATCACCACCAGCTTCATTGATAACGTCGTTCCGGCAGGCATTGTTTCGGCCCATGGCATAAGTTCGATTCATTGTCCAGGCAGAAGATTTTATTATGATGGAATTTCCAGTGGATATTCATTTCCAAAAGTAGAATTCGGTATTAAATGACATTGTGGTTTATATATATATATATATATATATATATATATATATATATATATATATATA
>NC_090727.1:105812583-105820083 GCF_036898095.1 Palaemon carinicauda | reverse complement strand
TATGATAGTAAACAGAGCTTGTTTGTCTGAAAGAAAAAACATTAGATGCCACTTTTAAGATACCGAGGTATCAAAGTCATAAAAGCCTGTATTACAAATCAATGACATTAGCGTTAGAAACGCTCGGCACACATGTCTGCACTTATGCTAGGTTCACCTTCTGAAATGGAACAGTCTGCATGGGCAACACAGTGCCCTCACTTAGTTTGTAGTACAGTATGTAACTACACACTCACCCTGGAATTAATCGTCCCAATTAAGACCACTGTTCCTCGCAGAGTTAAACAGTAGGGTTAACACCGCGACCCACTGCTACCACAGATCTCTTTTAGTTCCTCTACTTGCTTCGCATAGTGGCGAAAGAACACTCTGGAAGACTTCCAGCCAGTGTATGAACGGAGATGTTCAAAATCCATACAATTAAAGAAATTTAAGGATGAGGCAACTTTCCTCGGATCGTGACCTGCGGGTGTATTGTCAGGATCTGCTCTGCGAATAAAATATGTGATTTTCGCTCTGAGTTGATTCAGAGATAAATTTGAGCCTGATGTTTCTCCCCTGAATAGTTGACCACCCTTGAAGTCTGAAGTTCTATGAAGATAGACCTTTAGGCATTCTACTGGACATAGAGATGCATCTTCTTTCAGAGGGCAGATTCTCCAGGGACCCCACCTGTTGGTGGGTAACTCATTCTTGGCGAGAAACGTAGGATCCGGAAACAGGTTCAGTTCTCCCCCATCCAGGAACTGAACACGACCTGCCTCTCTCGAGAGGCTACAATCTCACTAACCCTGGCCCCGGACGCGAGTGCAAAATAGGAAAATAACTTTTTGTGTCAAATCCTTTAACGCACACTCTTCATTGCTCAACAGAGAAGCGAAATGAAGAACTTGTCTAAAGACCATGAAATGGGCTTTGGAGGTGCTGAAGGTCTGAGCCTAGCACAGGCTTTCGGGACTTTTTTAAAGATCTCGTTACCTTGGTCGACCTGGAAGGCATATAGAATGGGTCTTGTCAAAGCAGACTTACACGCTGAAATCGTGTTCGCTGCCAATCCTTGACCATGGAGGTGGAGAAGAAAGATAAGCAGAAGTCTGTCAAGATCTCCTGCGGATTCTTCGCCTTGACAAAAGGCCACCCATTTTCTCCAAGATGACTCATATTGCCTTCTAGTAGATTTGCACTTATATTCCTCAAGGAAGTCTATACTGGCTTTCGAAATCCCGAAACGCTTTCTCACCGCTAGGGAGAGAAAATCATGAGCTGCAGGGTCCGGGTTTTCTGTAATGAAGCGCAGACAGTTGACTTCTGGACTCGCTGGGTCAGAACTGGATCTGGTAGTGGTACAAACTTCAGCTACAGTTCCAATGCCAGGAGGAACCACACGCTGTTCGGCCACTTGTGGGCCACTATTGCCGCTACCCCTTGAAGGATCTCAGTTTGTTGAGGACCCTCAACAGAAGGTTGTGAGGAGGAAACAGATAAATCTTGGACCATCTGTTCCAGTCGAGGGACATCTCGTCCACTGCTTCCGCTAAGGGGTCCTCGTACGGGGCACGTACAGGGGCAACTTCTTGTTGTCTTTCGTCGCAAAGAGGTCTATCTGTAGTTCTGGGACTGATTCAGAATGAAGGAGAATGATCCTGCGTCTAAGGACCATTCCGACTCTATCGGTGTGAACCTGGATAGAGCGTCCGCTGTCACATTGCGGACTCCTTGAAGGTGAACTGCCGACAGGTACCACTTCTTCTTTTCCTCCAATCGGAAGATGGCCAACATCACCTGGTTGAGAGGTGGTGACCTCGATCCTTGTCGATTCAAGTATCTCACAACTACCTCGCTGTCTATCACCAACCTTATGTGGATCGAGTGACGCGGGGAGACTTTCTTTAAGGTAAGGAGCACTGCCCTAGCTTCTAGAAAGTTTTATGTGAAAGGTCTTGAATAGCTTGGACCAAGTCCCCTGGACTTTTTTCCGATGAGAGTGACCTCCCCATCCCCATCCCTCCTTCGAGGCGTCTGAGTGAATCGTCACCGACGGGGGAGGTGGCTGAAGAAGAGCCGACTTCTTTAGATGTCTGGCTTGGGACCAAGGCCTGAGAAGAGTACTTAGCCGAAGCGGCTGGTCTCCTCAGATCTCTTCACGCGTTTGATGCATAACTTCTCCAAACTCCGATTGCATCCTTTAGCTGTGCTCTTAGCACTGGGTCTGTCACCGAAGCAAACTGGAGAGAGCGCAGTACCCTCTCCTGCTCGCGTCTTGATATCCTTTCAGAATCTAGAAGTCTCTTGACAGAACCCGCTATCTCCTTCCTTTCCTTCGCCGGGGTGGAGAAACGGTGTGACAAAAGGTCCCAGTGGATTCCCAGCCACTGGAACTTTTGAGATGGAGAAAGTCGAGACTTTTTCTGTTGATCTTGAAGCCTAGGTACTCTAGGAACTGGATCACTTGACTGGAAGCTTGCAAGCATTCTGTCTCGGATGCTGCCCACACCAACCAGTCGTCCAGGTAGGCTACTACCTGAATTCCCTTTAGGCGTAATTGTTTGAGAGCTACGCTCGCAAGCTTCGTAAAAATCCTTGGGGCTATGTTTAGCCCGAATGGCATGGCTCCGAAGGCGTATAGTCTTCGTTGTAGCCTGAACCCTAGGTAGGGGGAGAGTCGAGGGCTAATTGGAATGTGCCAATAGGCGTCTGACAAGTCTATAGAGACGGAATATGCCCTCTTGGGCAGTAAGGTCCTTATGTGTTGCAGTGTTAGCATTTTGAATTTGCAATTCACTATGAACTTGTTGAGTGGCGACAAGTCCAGAATGACTCTGAGCTTTTCCGAGTCTTTCTTGGGAACACAAAACAGCCTCCCTTAGAAATTGATGGGCTTCACCCTTCGGATCACCTTTTTTCTCCAACAGTTCTTGAACGTACTCCTCCATAACGGGGGTGGAGTGTTGGAAAAACCGAAGGTACGGGGGTGGAGTGCTGTACCAGCTCTCGCCCAGTCCATTCTTGAGTAGGCTGTGGGCCCAGGGATTGAAGGTCCACCGATCCCGAAATTTCAGAAGTCTCCCTCCTACCGGTATCACCTCACTTGGACTGCCGTCCTGAGGTCTTGCCTTCCTGACCACGACCACCCCTGAATCCCCTTCCCCTTGAGGGGCGTCTAGACGAGCCTCTGGCTGCTCCTCTAGGCTTTGCTCGAAAGGAAGTAGACTGCCCTTCGAACGCTGGGGTGAATGCCGTGGACTGTGTCGACACGGCCTGGGGTACCCACTGAAAAGTGGTCGGGGTTTGTGCCACGATCTGGGGCACTGGTGGCAATGGCAATTGCAGTTGCTGTTGCTGTCTAAGAGGCTTGCCTGGCCGAGACGGTAGCCTAGTCCTCATAGTCTTCCTCTTTGGTTGAGAACCCTCATCCGGGGAAGACTTTCTTTTGATAGCCAGGCCCCACTTCTGGAGAAGGTTTCTATTCTCCAAGGCGGCCTTATCAACAACTTCTTTGACCAAGTCGGTAGGGAAAAGGTCTTTTCCCCAAATGTTGGAGGAGATTAGTTTCTTTGGCTCGTGCCTCACCGTAGCCGAGGTAAACACGAACTCCCTACAAGCTCTCCTTGCCTTGACGAAGCCATAAAGGTCCTTCGTCACTGTGGCCAGATGAGACTTGGCCACTACCATGAACATTTCATGGACCTTGGGGTCACTTGCCATCGTCTCGAGAGTAGTCTGAAGAGACATTGAAGCAGTCAGTCTTTCTTTTGTATCGAACTCACTTCGCAAAAGAAAGTCAGACAGCTTAGGGAGGTCCTTGCCGAACTGACGTCCGGCAATATCAGCCTCCAACTTTCCAACTGAGAACGTAAGATGGACGTCCTTCCAGTCTTTGTGGTCCATAGGCAGGACCAGCGACAAGGGTTTACACTCCTCTAGGGAGGGGCAAGACTTGCCGGCCTCGACTGCTTTTAGTACAGCCAGAAACCCTTTCTGTAAAAAGGGGAAGGCTCTAGTAGGCGAGGACACAAAGGAAGGGAGCTTCCTATTCAATGCGGCTACCTTTGAGTTAGAGAAGCCCCTCTCTTTCATCGAGGATGAAGGTAGAGCTTGAGCCTTAGCATGGTCCATCACTACGACCTCCTTCGGCTCTGTCTCCTCCTTTGAAGCTGGTTCCTTCCTCAGCCGGACATAACAGTCTGGATATGAAGCCTTGCTGGGCCAGAATTCCACCTCCTCCAGGGGAACTGAGCCCAGCTTATCCGAGATGACGATCTTTCCAGTCGTCATCGGCATGTGCTCAGCATACCTCCATGGGTTAGCATCTGAGCACAAGGGAAGGTCTTTCACATTGAGCTTTTTCTGGGGCCCATGTGATTCTGCAAGGCACTGCATTCGCAGTTCCATTGCAGCCGCCTTCTCCTGATTCTCCTTCTGCATTTGTTGGATCATTCCAACAATAGAAGAGAGGGCCTGTCCCAGCTCTACTGGGAGACCGACCGATGTAGAGGGAATAGGCTACGGAATCTGAGCCGGAGTAGCCGACACCTCGACGACGTCTACCTCTACAACGTCTGGGGCTTGAACTTCATCCTGGGCTTCTGCCAGGAGGTCTTCCTCCTGACACCCATCCACATCAGACATCCTGTCATCTAACTGGATGTCTTGCATCGCAACCGCGACTTCAGCATCCACCTGGATCTGAACTTAGGGGATCTCCTCTTGAGGCTGGGGAATCACTGCATCAGCTGATGCCTTAGGGAAAAGATACGCCCTCATCTTCTCACTTGAAAGATAAGGGCCAGAAGTGTTCTTTTGGAAGCCCCTTACCCAGGTACGAAGCTTCTTCCTAGCTATATCCCTTGATTCCTCTGTCCTAGGGGAATTAAAGGTCTCAGTAATCAGGTTAGTGCGCACACTACATACCTGAGGGTCCCAATACCGGAGATCATCCTTGGAGACAGCGTATGCTGCGTGTCTCCTACAAAACTCATGTCCGCAGAGGTTCTTGCTGCTGACGTTGCAGAAAGCACTTCCCCACTTCGGAGTGTCCTTCTGTAAAGAGAAGAAATTTCCATGAGTATCAAGTGAACTATGTATCACTGGATATGCATAGTATAGCATAACAATTCAGAAAGGAAAGACACACACTTGTGTTTCCCTCACAACCCATTATTGCAGCCTTCCAGATAATAAAATCAAAATGGTTTATCTCTTCGAGAGTAACCAATGCAAGGTTTCCAGAGGAAACAGGTGGAGCTCACACCTAAGCAATGATTTTAAAATCCTGGATAATAGACAGGAAAGAACTCAGCTTTCTATCTGTAGGGCAACAGCAAAGGGATGTGCAAGAAAACACAATAGTGTTAGAAGACACAGTGCTGTACCAAAACCCTTACCATAGTTTTCTTCTTACTGTATATGTTATACTGAAGAATACTAGTACAGTATAGGGGGATGTGTGCCGGCCTGCCTTTGCCGGCCGGCACACACCACAATTAGCTATAAAGTATACTACTTAACAGCTCTAGGGCGGCAGCACTCTGGTTCAAATGCCTGTGCCGGTCGGCAGCAACTGCCGGCCGGTAACAGCCAATGTTGGCCGGCAATGGCTGCCGGGCAGCAACTACACAAGGTAGTACCCAGCTGCCGGCCACACTCTTGGTGACCGGCAGACAAGGGCTGACATAAGCTGGCCGGCAAAGGTACAAGACCGATGCCAGCCGGCAGCAAAAGAACCAGAGGACTACACCTGCCCGGCTGCCGGCCTCATAGGCCGGCAGCCGGGTCAGGTAGAGCACTAGAAGAAAAATAGAATGGATACCGGGATAAGAGTGTACACAACCTCCAAGCCCGGCAACCGAAAGAGTGCATATAAGGAAGGGGAGAAACTAATTCAGGCTTCCTGACCAATGCCGCCTGGCTCTGCCGACAGGCATGGATGAGAGACCAAGAGAGGTCCGGGCAGCACTCGAAAACATAAGACCCTTGCCGGCCAGCAGCTCTGCCGGCCGGCAAGGGGCTGAGTCAATTCCACATCCTAACCTATACTAGGTCCAGATGTAGAACGACGTACAGTACAGTAATGGCTCGGCCATTACGAAGTAAGAGGGGGAAGGGACAAGAGGGTCCTGCCAACCTTGCTTTAGTGACAGATCACCTGCAGCCAAAAAACTTATCTTAGCCTAAGGGAGATCTAAGGGGGAAGGCCAGCAATACTTGCCAGCTCCCAGAGCACCAAAGCAAGGAAGGCGTTGCTACTCCCAAGGAAAGAACTTATCCTCCCCCGAGAACAGCAACAAGGACTAGTCTGGTAGATCACAAAAGAAGGAATCATATCCACAGAAACCTTCGGTAGTGACCTAAGGGAGCTAAGCTCCCTTTGTCTGTGTTAGGTCAGCGAGGGGGACTCAGCCCCAAGCCAGACAACACAGACTCAGATTAAAAACTCTGTTGTTCTGTCCCTCTTGAACCATAACTACAGGAACAGGAAGGTACAGTAACACCCTAGTATAGTTTTATCGAAATAAATTCGGAAAAAACCACTTAGGGATAAGCCCAAGGCTTAAACAGAGGGAAAGGGATTGCATACCTTCTCCGAAGAAAAGAAAGCAACCGGGGAGTATGATAAAGTATACTAAGGCTCCATAAGCAACTAGCCTAGGCACCAAGAGAATCGATTACCTAAATCACCGAAACTCACTCGCATACTATCTTGGAAATATTCCACACAGTCTAAAATGTATAAAATATAGCCTAAAGCTTCAATAAAATTTTAATTACACTCGGAAAAACCATAATCATGCATGAAGTACTAGGACCAAACGACTAGGCTACATGGCCTAGCGTAGGCCAGAATGGCGAATACTTCGCCAAATAATACTAAGCACGAAAGGAAATCCTATGTAATGCTAAATAGCTAAAATTTATTAAAGCAAAACAACCAGGAATGTCGCTCTGACTAACTAATTTATACCTAGCGAGCGACAGCGTCCAAGACGCCTCTGGTAGGCTACGGCTCTTGTATCAAAGATTAATCCTATTAATCACTCAAAATTTTACCAAGAGCCTACATTTATACATAAAAGACACTATACTCAACTTATCAGAGGCCGACGAAGACGGAGAAGCCATGAAAAGTAGAATAAATCCAAGATTTGCGAGAAAAACAGGAAAAAACACCGAGTTGTTAAGCTACGCAAAAAAGAATACAGATGGCGCCAGGCACGCATACGAATCGGAGGATAGGGAAGCCTTGGGAGCGGCTCCCCTTTTTCTTTCCCGAATTCGTATCTCGCCAATCACCTCCTACGAGACGAAATCTCTGTCCAGGATGTAGATTGCCATGTGGCGTGTCTAGAATACGTCCTCTGATATGTCGCGATATCCCTTTCACGAGGGATACTCGCTCCAGGAGTTAGAATTCTGGTACCTTAAGGTAAATTCTCTGGGAATATCGCCGTAGCTGTAATATACCCTAGGAAGCTACCCTATAGGAACTTCCATCAGGACGAC
>NC_090727.1:105785083-105810083 GCF_036898095.1 Palaemon carinicauda | reverse complement strand
CCGGCTGCCACTGCGCTGCTGACCCGGCTGCCGCTGACCGACTATCGCTGGCTGGCTGCCCCTGTCTTGCTGCCCTGGGTACCCCTGGCCGGCTGCCCGGGTGCCGCTGGCCGGGTGCCACTGGCCGGGTGCCACTGGCCGGCTGCCCCGGCTGCCAAAGGCCAGCTGCCCTGCCTGCCGCTGGCCGGGTGCCACATCTGCTGCTGGCCGGCTGCCCAGGCTGCCACTGTCCGGGTACCCCAGCTGCCATTTCCCAGCCACCCTGGCTGTAGCTGGCTGGATGGCGCTGGCCGGCTGCCCTGGTCGCCCCGCCTGGTGCTTGGATGGATAATATCGAAGAGATTTTTGTCATCGAGAGAGAGAGAGAGAGAGAGAGAGATGAGAGGAATTTATCTCCGCGTAAAAGGATTAAGAGATTCTTTTGCCTTTTTCTCCTATTTCACATTCTATCATAAAACCGATTTAAAAATGAGAAAAATTTAATGATAGTCAAATATTGAGAAAATGTGGCCCTGTACCTTTTTTCCTTCTTGAATTATTGTGTTGATTTTCATGGGGGTACAAGAGAAGCTGCTTTACATGTCGCACAACAATAACAACAACAACAACCCCCCAAAAAAAACAACAACAACCCAACAAAAACAACCATAACAACAACAACAAAATGCATCGTCATAAGGAACAATTGGTTGTTTGGCTGACCTTGCCTCAGCACGGGCCCTTGCCTAAAGGGGCTGAGGGAGATGATAAGAGCCTTGGTGTGGAACTATGGACTCTTAAAAACCAACATCTATTGATTTTTATTCTCATAGCTTAAATAGCATTAGTTATAATAATAATTGTGATAATTATTTTCATAATTAAAAATATTCGTACTAGAATTACTAAAGTACCACTGACAACATATCATTCAGTCGTTTGACTCTTGTTTTATCTATTTATTTTTCATATAAATATGAAAAATAAATAAAGTTTACATAATAAAATAAACAAATACTTTGGATTCACTTATTTGTACCGCACCGAGCCTTGCCTTCGCATGAACAGCTGTTCAAGATCCCTTGAGTTTAAGCTGTTTGCTAGGGAGGTTACTGCTGTGGTTTGGCATCTAGGGAGGAGGGTAAACTACCCAACTGACATTCTTTCGAAATTGGATTCGAAACCCGACACTTTCAACCTTTAAAGTCATCTGGTTAATCAAATTTTTTAAATGACATGAGACTTAATTTAACAAATGAATCAATATTCATTCGCTCTCTTATCTTCCAATTAATTTACATATTTATCAATATTTTTGCTTTTTCCCTAACTTACTCCTACAAGGAGTAATCCAAAAATATGGGCCTGAAAAATCAAAATTCAAAATTAAATCTTAGCACAGGAGAAAGCTAAGACACACTTCTCGAGAGATGGAAGGTTATAAGCGACTTAGAAAACCAAAGAAGGAAGAGAGTTCCAAAGCTAAGAAGTAGAGGGGCATAAGCGGTTAATGAGTAGTGGATTTTTAGGATTATTTCCCACAAAGTACCTGTGGGTAATGTGGGAAATGTGGAGACTGCTGGCAACGTCGTTAGCCATCCCAAGACATTCTCCTCAAAGGTTTAAAGGTCTCTCATGAACAGCAGAGGCAAGGGACAGTGACATTGACCTAGCAATTAGGACAATGCCCTAGAGACTGACCATATATTATATGATCAGCGCCCAAGCCTCCTCTCCACCCAAGCTAGGACCAGGGAGGGCCAGGCACTGGCTGCTGATGACTCAGCAGATAGACCTATAGGCTCCCCGAAACTCCACAAACGTAGGTCACTAGGATGGTAAGGTTGCAGACACTAATAGCACTAACGAGTCTGACCGGGATTCGAAACCCCGCCAGGCAAACACCACACAGAGACGTTACCAATCAGGCCACAACAACCCTAGAGAACTAATTGTTAAAAACCTATTGATTCATCTTTGATGTCGGACGATCACAGACTAACGTCAATGGGAAGAGCAAAGCTTTGTATGAGAGGATTCCCTCAGAGTCTTATCCTCAGGCGGTCCTCTCTTATCTCAAGACATTATGGAATGCCGATAGTCTTTTAAGAGGGAAAGTAATTCCAAAGTTTTGGAATAAAGGTTGAAGGAATGTAGAGACTGTTTCAATTAGCTTTCGTCTGATTGAATTAAGGCCTAAGGCTTTCTCCCTTGCAGAAAGTTATATAATTTGATTAAACTTAATCAATATAGTCGTAGCTCTGCTGCACTCTGTTTAATTAATAGGTTGTTCAAGAATTTAAAAAGACAAAGACTTGGAGACGTTCCAGGAAAAAAAAAATGGCTAGTTAGAACGTAACTGTGACACCACAGACTAGGTCTAATAAAATTTCATAAAAAAGTGGACAAATAAAGTGAGTTTTGCAAATGAGCTGATATGAGAGCCGGTAGTGGGGCCTCCAAAAATATATAGATAGATAAACGATGAAACAGATAAGACAGATAAATTCAAATCTTCTCACATTTTTATATTACGTTTGCTTCCTTATGATAAGGGTTCTCTTGCTTGAGGGTACACTCGGGCACTATCTTATTTCCGTTTGTCATGTTATTTTGAAATTAATTTTAATGTTTGAATTGTTCTTAAACTTCTCTTTAAGGTCATTTCCCTATTTCCTTTCCTCTCTGGGCTATTTTCCCTGTTGGAGCCCTTGGACTATTGGCATCCTGCTTTTCCAACTGTAGGAATAATAATAATAATAATAATAATAATAATAATAATAATAATAATAATAATAATAATAAAAAGTCATTGATATCATTTTCCTTTGGACACAAAGAGTATTTCACAGCTTTTGATGTAGATTCAAACAGTAGCTCTCTTCCACCTAAAGTCAAACATGAATATATTATTTACTTAGGCCTTGTGGGTTGCCTATTGGAAACGTCCCTGCCTTGCGATCTGCTAGACTAGGGTTCGAGACCCGCTCAAGCTCGATAGCTTTTTGTAATGTCTGTAACTTCACCATCCTTGTGATTAAGGACGTGGGATTTGGGGAGCATATAAGGCTACCTGCCGAGTCATCAGCAGCTATTGCCTGGCCGTCCCTGGTCCTGGCTTATATTTTTCTTTTCCATAGGGAATAGTATGGTTTTATGTACTGTGATTTTTTGTCAACTGTTTTTATACCATGTCTCTAATTACAGAATCCAGGGCGGAGAGTGAGACTGAGACATGTAACGCCTCCCCTGTGATCTAAGAGTAGCACAGTTGTCGCTTAGGAGAGCCTGAGGATTAAAATCCTAAGTTGAGTACTTTTTTTGAATTATTTGTTTTACTCAAAGGAAGTCTTCGGATTTCAGTTGCTAATGTGTAACCTTTGGATATTTTGGTTCTTAGTTCTTGTTGCCTAAAGTTGTCAAGATATGCATTGTTCTCAGAATTACTTGCCATAATTTATTGCTTTATACCTATGTAACTTTTTTCAGTAATTTGTTTACTCATATTTACTCGTATGTATTGGTTTTCAGAGTTAATTACTGCCATTTTTGTTCTCTTTCTTTTTAGAGTATTAATCTTTTTGAGTTTGTTTTTGGTTTCATTTCATCACATTATATATTTTGTGTGTTATGTGGTTATAGTTCCTATTTTACTCATAATTAAAAGCACAACTACTGTAATGAAATATGTGAACTTGCTTTGTTCAGACTTTGTAGTTTGTTACAATTTTCTTTTGTTTTTTTTGGGGGGTGGGGGGGGGGGGGGAGTTGAGATTTTGTGCACCCAGAGCGAACTGCAGTAGAATAGTAACGTTGGGGTTTGGGTTTAAAGTAAATTTTGATGGGAATTGTTTTTTTTTTTTTTTTTTTTTTTTTTTTTTTTTTGGTCTGCCACAGTTCCAGCAGTAACTGTAACTTGGTAGGGGGGTGGGGGGATTTGTCACGTAGACCCCGCTTGAAACCCCAGTTGGAGGTCATGTAAATGGCCTTTGCCTGCTGGTTCGCCTTGGAATGCATGCTGTCTCAGCTTCCAATGGCGACAGGATTCTGTCATCGTGTCAATCTGCTGACAAAGGGTTTTTTCTGTCACCTCATTGTTCTTACAGATTGCTTGGGAGAGCAACAGCCAGGAGACGAAGTCCTTCCGGAAAAGCATCCGGTTAGAGACAAACGGACTACTACCTCGATAACCCTAGGACACGTGGCATCTCCCCATGGACGCCATGTGCCACGACCGGCGGTGTGCCACGCCTGGTAGTTAGTCGGGTTAGAGCCGCTGTCAAGTAAAATGGCTCGTAATTACTGCGTTGTTCAAGACCACCACCAGAAGAACTAAGTGTAAAATTATCTTGGTTTTTTGAAGTAGACAGATGAAGTGTGAGTAACAATAATATGATTTTATTTAACTGTACTTTTGTCTCCTCGCTGCTTGTTCGCCCGAAATAGCATTGTGATGTTTAAAAATGTAAAAGAGCTTTATTAATATTGTGAAAAGAAAGACGCTTTGATGAATTTTCAATTAACTTGGAAGTGCTCAAGAAAAAATGTAACTTTTTACTTAAATACAATAAGTTGAATCACAGCCTAAACTCTGTCTAATCCCGCTTTCTGAAAACTTATTTCATTTGAATTGTCTGTAAATTGACAATATATACATAATTTGTACATAGAAAGAATGAAGCCAAAACTTTTAACAAATACACTTTGAAAATATTTTCAAGAGTTGAATAGTTTTAAACATACTAAATATATATATATATATATATATATATATATATATATATATATATATATATATATATACATATATATATATATATATATAAATATATATATATATGTATATATACACACATATATATATATATATATATATATATATATATATATATATATATATATATATACATATATATATATATATATATATATATATATATATATATATATATATATATATATATATATATATATATATACATATATACCGATATATATACATATATATAAATAAATATATCATTATTATATACATATTTGTTTATTTATATATGTATACATGCATAAGTATCTCTTTTTAATCTAAATATGAAATGTCTATTTTAATGTTGGTACTGTTCTTAAACTATTTTTCATCAATTGTTCATTATTTCTGTTGTAGTTTATTTATTTCTTCATTTCCTTTCCTCTTTGGGACTTTTTTCCCTGTTGGAAACCTTAGGCTTATAACATCCTGCCTTCCCAATTCGGATTTTAGCTTAGCTCATAATAATAATAATAATAATAATAATAATAATAATAATAATAATAATACTCTGAAACCTGGGAGTGAGAGAGGTAGAAGGATTTCACTGACATTGACCTTGAAGCAAACTCGAATCCTTGAGGGGATTAGCTAAGGAGGCCCAATGATGCCTAATATCTGATAAGCTGCCTCCAAGGGTAATATAATTCAGTCATTAGTTGCCCAAAAGAAAACTACCTTTCAGTCATCATTATTACATTTGGGCTAAATTCCGAAATTGTGGTTCCTAAAAGACAACCTGAAGATCATTACTTCAGTGGAGGTCGTTTTTATAAGCAAAAAAATGTCTTGGATAAAATAAATATTGTATAGAAACGATTTATTCCAAATGTAACAGAATCAGTTTAGCGACTTATACCACTCCTTAACACCTACTATTATTATTATTATTATTATTATTATTATTATTATTATTATTATTATTATTACTAAATTAGTTAGGCTAAAACCTTAGTTGGAAAAGCAGGATGCTGATGCTATAAGCCCAAGGGCTAGAACGAGGAAAAATAGCCCAGTGCGGAAAGGAAATAAGAAAATAAATAAACTACAAGAAAATTAATGGATACCTAAGTGAAATGCTATAAGCTGAAGGGCTACAACAGGGGAAAATAACCCAGTGAAGGAAGGAAACAAGGAAATAAACAAACCATAAGATTAGTAATGGACAATTAAAATAAAATATTTTAAGAACAGTAATAACATTAAAACAAATATTTCATGTATAAACATGTACAGTTAGGCACAGGAATTTCGGGTAAATCTCGCTCTGAGGAAGTGCACCTTGTTACACCCTTACTGAGTGGAGATTCCCTGTGTGTAACGCCCCCCCCCCCCCAACCCCAATCACTGATGCCATCTCTCCCTCGGCTATTTATTTGGTTACTCTCCTCACAGTTTGGTTGTGAAAAGGTGTGCTTCCTCACAGCAAGGTGTATCAGTAATTCCTGCGTCCATCTGTACTTAAAACTGTCAGGAGCTCATGGAAGCAACTCCCTTCAGGAGACCTTCTGTCAGGGATTATTCGAGACCTGCCATGAAGCCCTATTCCCAAATGACTGTTCAAAGGGAACTTCAAAAACAACATTGATTAGCTCATCGTCAGCCTCATACCAGTGCTTGAAAGATATTCTCTTCGGAATTCAGATTTCCGATATGTCCCAGGTGGAGTTTACATCCATTTGTTATATCCTTATCCTAAAGCAGCTAGGATTATCAAAGAAATTATATCTAATATGATGAAGCATTAAACAAATAAAGAAAGATTAGGGAACCCGAACCGTCCAAAATGACGCCTGAATATTCAGCTTCAAGCCTTCCCACACCCTCCTCCTTTCCTGACTACAACCCGCTGGTTCAAGAATTTGTGGAAGTATGAGGTTTCCGAGTGTACCTTTTGAGGTAAGGTTCTTGTGAGAAAAAATTTCCCCGGATTGGAAGACGATAAATCTAAACGTGTTGGCTATTTCCCGTCAACTATTTGCATTTATGAGGGAAAAAATTATGGCTTCACTTTTTATTCATTATCATACAGATTATGAAGCAGAAAAACTTGTGCTGGCAGACATGTCAGTAATGAAATGATGAAGAAGCACTGAAAGTTATAAGAAATAAAATTAAATTACTACAGAACTTGAAAATATAACTCACAAAATTCTTCATATATATATATATATATATATATATATATATATATATATATATATATATATATATATATATACATATATATATATATATATATATATATATATATATATATATATATATATATATATATATATATATATAAACATACATATATACACTATACGAACAATAACGAAAAGTTATAAATCAAAATAGGTTACCACATAACATGAAAATAAAAATATGAAATTTAGACAAAAAAAATAAAATACTGTATAACCACGTTAATTGTTATATTATTTGAAGCCGGTTATTAAACTAAGATGTCTTGTAACTGTGCAAATCGTACAGCTGGCAGTTATTCGTCATCAAGCGTTTAACACGTACCTCCAGCAACCCCCACCCCCGTTAATTTTTAATATGTATCACACCGATATTTATGTTGAATAAATAAAAACGCATGGCTCATAATATACTGAATATTAGCTTATACGGAATCAAAGGCCTAATTTCGAATGACGTCAATAAATGCGATGAGTTCGTGTTCAAATTATCTGACATTCATTTAGTATTTGCATACTGGAGTTTAGTCGTAATATGGACATTACGGCCTAACTAGTTTAGGGTAGAAAGATTAAGCCTCACATGATATAGATTAATGAATAAATAAACTGATAAACAAATACACAAAACACCAGTAAACACATGATGAGAATAAGCGTATAAACTAGCAAAGTCCACTTACGTATTAAACCGAGAATTATTTTAAATGCTTAAAGGCACGGTTTGAATGTATTCAAATATAATTTTCTGTGTTTGAGGAACGAATTAAAAGAAAATTATTTTCCCTTGTTTGTAATGAAGTAACCGCCAGGTGGCGTTTCAAGTTGGCGGCAAGGCACGGGGTTTTCGTGTTGGTAGGCCTAAGCAGTAAAGTTGTCATTCAGCTTTGGGTAACCGAACAGTAGACATCGATAATTATTAAGCGCTTTATTGACTAATGGCGGAAACTTCGCCTACACACGAAGCAGGGTTTGACATTGGGTGATTTATTTTCTGAAATAAGGCAGCATAGAGCCGAGGTGCAAGCATTACGTGATGAATTTAAGGAGACCAGCGGCAGGAAGGGGTAGACTTTTTCGTGGCCACTACAGCTACGGCAACGCTGTCTTCACCCCAGGAGCATCATTCATGCAGTTCAGTGGCCCGTCCTTGGACCCTGTTTTGCCTGTGGAGAAAGCTCACACCTCCGGAGAAACTGCCCCCACGTTGTTCGGGCCGCGTCTTCCCCCGTACCAGCAAACCAAATGCAGAGCGGAAAGTAATCCATGCACAGTCTGTAAAATATGAAGATTTAAAGGTTGTTCTAGCTTATTTAAAAAAGGGGTTTTTCATGATTAAATTTGATTTGACAAGTGCATATCGCTTTATTGAAATTTATAAACCTCATACTAAGTATTTAGGTTTCTCTTGGACTGATAAGTTAGACAATACCTTTTTCTGGGCTCGAACCTGTGCCGCCCAGTGAATAAGCTCCATTTAGCACTTATTCTTAGGTAATTTACTGCTAAATATACCAGAGAAAAAATGTAAAGGAGTGCTAGGTTAACTAGCTCGCTCACCTATTGGTGTCGGTATAAAATTGGGCGTATATTCCAGAGGTCCCGCACTATTTAGATTAATCCACGACAGAGAACCCCAATAGAGGAGAGCCGTTCAACCTCACTCGGTACTACTAACAATGCATCCGCTCAGAACCCAACTCCTTTTAGCACGACGAGTAAAGTAACCCGCATTTTTGTTGTGCTCTCGATTTTGGTTATTTTCTATTGAATTATGGCTTCTTCGTCGGTTTCCCAGGAGACACCGTCTAAGTTAAGTACCAAGCTGGGTTTTACTGTGTTTTGAGCAACCTAGATCGTTTAAGATTTATATTATAGGAGTTTATTCTCTTCGTTCATACCGATCTTGCTTGATTTCACTACAGTTGGTACTCCTGTTTTTGAGAGCTTTTAAGTTTCACTTGCGGTGTTACTATGTGTATTATTTTTGTTATCAAATATTATTTGTTATTGTGAATATTCATTATTTAGCGTTTAGAATCCTCGTGGTTCAATTTTTGGGCCGATATCATTTACGTATCGTTATGGCTGCCGACCTTCGTGCTAGGCGGCAATGTTATTTTTAGCCATCAGGTGTGTCTTTTGTGATTTAATTATTATGTTACATGCCTTGCCCAAAAATTTTCTATGTGTTTATTCATATAATTTAACGCTATTATTATTATTATAATGAATATTTGTGCCATTACTCCGTTTGATCTGTCTGGTTGGGGATCGTCAGTTAGTAGCCCTGCTGCCTCGTATCACGTGATCCTCCCCCACGCTCCCCCTCTAGCTAGGTGGGCGGCTAGGCTTCTCCCCCCTCCACTAAGGGACCGTTGCCTTCCCTCCTTTTAGAGGGGGTAGTTCAGTGTTTATGGACTTTGTCCTCCGGGTGGCCCGGCGGGTTCGTCTCTGTCTAGTCTGGTTGGCCACCGGTCAACAGAGTTGGATCCCGGTGCACCCTATTTTATATTCACTTTTCATTCTGGCTTATGTTATACGAAACCCTCCGGGTTCGATTGGCGGTTCTTAGCTACAGTTCCGCCCCCCTATTATTTTATAACATTTCCTATGATGATTATATATGACAGATCACTACCCCGGAGTCCCTAAATGAATTGGTATTGGATATACTTTTATTTCCCGGCCCGGGGTCTACCCCGCCCCGGGAAATCAGACACCATGTGTCTTAATTCCTTGTTATTGCATCCTTTTTTATGCTCCCGGCTTGACCGGAATGGATTGCTATACTTTAATTTCAAGTTATACTTATGTTTAGGCCCGGGTCCTCCGGTCCCGCCCCTATGTAAGAATATTACAGTTAAGCTCTAACCTTGCGTTAGACCTATGTTAGGCCCGGGTCCTCCGGACCCGCCCCTACTTAAAGAATAGTACAGTTAAGCTCTAATCTTGTGTTAGACTTATGTTAGGCCCGGGTCCTCCGGACCCGCCCCTACTTAAAGAATAGTACAGTTAAGCTCTATTCTTGTGTTGGACCTATGTTAGGCCCGGGTCCTCCGGACCCGCCCCTACTTAAAGAATAGTACAGTTAAGCTCTAATCTTGTGTTAGACCTATGTTAGGCCCGGGTCCTCCGGACCCGCCCCTACTTAAGAGAATTACAGTTTCTCATATACTATTCTTTTTATAGATGGTGCATTGTCTGACGCCGGCCTGTGCAGCAGTTCTGCACCAGCCTTGTGGCCACTCCGTCTGCCGATCTCACGCCCCTTGTGGGGTTCAACTGGAAGACGTTGTGGTATGGCACCCGGATAACTGTGTGATTTGCTTCAACCTCATCACTACCCTTGGATCTGACTCGGTGAGTCCCGTTGGCTATATTGCCTTCTTATTTAATTTACTATTAGTAAGATATCTATGGTCTTGAAGGACCATTGGGAGTCTCCCTTTTATAATTCCCACTATTATTTCAGGCATCCCCGGAGCAAAAGTCTGCGGCTCGGGCCACACTGAAGGTGTGGGTTGGTGGGTTTGCCCGGAATGTGAAGTCTAAGCGGCCGTACGTCCTATCTGAGGACTACTGCACCATGGTTTACCCCAACGCCAAGTCTTCAGCTGCTGTGGCTAGGCATGTGGCAGCTCCCATCATTGCCCACATTGATGCCACTATAACGGGTCTCATCGACCCAGAGCAAGATCCATCGGACGCCCCCGGAGGTCTGGAGGACAATGTTGCCTCCATGAACCTGGACGTCGAACCAATGTTGCTAGACGAGCCGGATACAGGTAGGGTGGTAAGTGAGGCAGGTGTGTCCGGCGCTGAGATTCCTATCCTCAGCCCCGCTCTTTCTTCTTCTTCTGATCGCTCTTCTTTTCTTGGAGTTTCTGGGGACCGTGATTCGTCTCAACGTTCATACCCGGTTCCCCCTAAGGATAAGTCTACTTCAAGGACCTTACCCAAAGCTCGCAAGCCTCACAAGACTTCTCATGGCTCTAAACATTGTACGAACCCGTCTTCAAAGACCTCTGGTTCCTCCTCTAAGTCTCACGACCCGGGAGTTCCTTCCGCCCCTTCTGCTGCTAGCCCGGGCCTTTCCGAATCAGCCATGCTTCGCATCGTGTCGGAGATGCAGGCAAAGTTGGTTTCGGAGATGCAGTCGAGGATGGACACGATGTTCTCTAACTCCGGTCAGAGAATTGGGGCTTTAGAGCAAGGAGCTCCGGAGAGAGTCCAAAGCTCTCTCATCCCGGATGCCTCTAAGCTCCCGCCGTTTGCCAAGAACAACCCCTGGCGGATGGCTCTTCATTCCCCGTTCTCAGACGGAATGTTGACTCTGGAGGGCCTTGGCACTCATCCTCTAGAGGACTTTGAATTCTTTCCTCCTGGTCTGGCATTTCCATTTCATGGTTATGCCAGGCTTACCGAGGAAGCTTTAGTTCGATTAGACAAGGTCCCCAAAGAGACGGTCATCTTCCCGAAGGAGCAAGCCCAATCTGTTTGGGCCAGATTTTTGAATGACATCGGCTGCACTAACACCATGCTGACACCTTATAAAAGCTCCTTTACGATGTTCTTAATGGACAAGAACACCTTGACTCTATGCGTCAATAAGGTGGCAGAGCTTGCCTTTCAATATGCTCTGGAGGAGAAGCCCTTGCCTCCCATCCGAGAGGTGGATCCAATCTCCCTCCTTCTTCCCTCAGGTATTGAGTGTTGGGACAACGTCCATACCACCTTTACCTCCGGCAAGCTTGCAGCAGACTGTGCCTCAGTCTTGTTTAGTGAGAAGCTTCCCCGTCTCCCGGAATCCCTCATTAAACAGGAATATGATTCCCGCCTACGTGTGGGCCGTACTCTAAACCTGGCCAAATCCACGGAGTCGATAGCCTTGACTTACGATACGGAGAGTATTTTTAAGTCTCTCAACAAGGCTACGTTACAGTCTTTATATTATGACTTGTATGACTTCGCTACTGCTAAACGCAGATGTCGCAAGCATGTCCTAGCTGAGGCGACGATTAGGCATGAACCTAATAAACTCATCCGGTCCTCCTGTTGGGGTTCAAATCTCTTCCCCGAGGATCTCGTAGAGGAAGTCTTGGCGGAGGCCACTAGGGTTAATCAGAGCCTTAAAGCCCGTTGGGGTTTGACCCCTAAACGCAAGTATGACCCCGCAAATTATCAAGCCCGGGGTAGGAAGAAGCTTAGACCATATACCTCCACCCAGTTCAGGCAACAACAGAGTGCTTCATCCAACTTCCGGCTGCCTCTTCCTCCATCTTCTGTTGTCCCTGCACAGCCTTCCACCTCTCGGGCTCCTTCGGATGACTATGTCACCGTTCTGCTACCTAAGAGCCAGCTTTCTGGTGCCTCCGCCACTTCCCCTGCCTTTAACCAGTCTTACGAGGCTCATAGCTCTTCCCAGAGTTATGGTAGAGGTAGAGGCTACCACCGTGGCTCTAACCAGAACAAAGGCAGGGGAAGAGCCTTTCGCAGAGGAAAGAACTTCCGAGGCGGACGTGGAGGCAACTCCTCAAACCAATACTGAGGTGCAGCAGGTAGGGGGGAGGCTCTATGCCTTCCGCAACAAATGGAGGTTCAGTCCCTGGGCGTTCAGTATCATCTCCAAGGGACTGGGGTGGAGTTGGATTCAAGGACCTCCTCCTCCGAACAAATTTCGTCAACATTCCACTCCGGACCTGGTCGAATTTGTCCAGGATCTTTTACAAAAGAACGCCATACAAGAAACGAAACATCTGAAGTTTCAAGGTCGGCTGTTCAGTGTCCCAAAGAAGGATTCAGACAAGAGAAGAGTGATTCTAGATCTATCCCTTCTCAACTTGTCCATTCAATGCGACAAGTTTCGAATGCTTACCGTCTCGCAGGTGCGGACCTTACTTCCCCGTGGGGCCGTCACCACCTCTATCGATCTTACAGACGCCTACTATCACGTCCCGATAGCGAGACACTTCCGTCCGTACCTAGGCTTTCGCTTAGGGGACAAAAGTTACTCCTTCAAGGTGATGCCTTTCGGGCTCAACATCGCCCTAAGGATCTTCACAAAGCTAGCAGAAGTCGCTGTTCAGGAACTCAGGAATCAAGGGATTCAAGTAGTAGCCTATCTGGACGACTGGCTCATTTGGTCAGACACCTCCCAAAATTGCCTAAAAGCCACTCACAAAGTCATCCATTATCTTCAATCTCTAGGCTTCCAGATCAACTTCAAGAAGTCCCGTCTTCTTCCAAAATCGAAGTTCCAATGGCTCGGCCTGCAATGGGATCTTATATCTCATACTCTGTGTCTTCCCAGACCCAAGAGGTTAGAGATTGCAAGGAACACCAAACGCTTTCTCAAAGACAAAGTAAGTTCCAGACGACTCCAAGAGAGGATTCTGGGGTCCCTTCAGTTTGCCTCAGTGACGGATCTTCTTCTGAAGGCAAAATTGAAAGATATCAATCGTGTCTGGCGTTCGAGGGCGAACCGGAAGCTCCGGGACAGGAAAGTCCGCCTTCCTCCCATTCTACGGGAAAGACTTCTTCCTTGGACAAGAGCAAACAGTCTGTCAAAGTCAGTTCCCCTTCGATTTCCGCCTCCGGAATTAATCATTCACACAGACGCATCCTTATCAGGTTGGGGCGGCTATTCTCAGCTCAAGAAAGTTCAAGGTCTTTGGACTCCCTTGTTCCGCCATTTTCACATCAATGTGCTAGAGGCCATGGCAGTTCTTCTAACCCTGAAACGTCTCGCTCTTCCCAAGAAACAACACCTTCGTCTGGTCCTCGACAGCGAAGTGGTGGTCCGCTGCCTCAACAGAGGCGGGTCAAAGTCAGGGCCTCTGAACCATGTTCTAGTAGCCATATTCTCCCTAGCAGCCTCGAACCGTTGGCATCTTTCAGCTGTCCACCTGGCGGGAGTCCGGAATGTAGTGGCAGACGCCCTGTCCCGGACCTCCCCTCTAGAATCGGAATGGTCACTCGATCTAAAGTCATTTCGGTGGATTCTCTCTCAGGTTCCCGGTCTCCAAGTGGACCTCTTCGCCACGGAATCCAACCACAAATTGAGAGTATATGTGGCTCCCAATCTAGACCCTCAGGCTTACGCCACAGACGCCATGTCACAGAATTGGGACAACTGGGAAAAGATTTATCTCTTTCCCCCGGTGAATCTTTTGCTGAAAGTTCTAGACAAACTGAGATCCTTCAAGGGACAAGTAGCCTTGGTCGCACCCAACTGGCCCAAGAGCAACTGGTATCCTCTCCTGCGGGAGTTGAGACTATACCCTCACCCGATACCCAATCCGGTTCTGTCTCAGATAGTACAAACACGCGTTGTGTACGCTTTCTCAAACATTCAGAGCGCCCTAACTTTATGGACTTTATGAAGTTTGCGGCTATGCATGGTGCCAATATTGATCCTCAAAACACCTTGTTCCTAGAATCGGATAAACGGGATTCCACCATCCGCCAGTATGACTCTGCAGTTAAAAAGTTGGCAAAATTTTTAATAGACTCAGACGTGAACTGTATGAACTTGAACCTTACAGTCACTTTCTTTAGATCTTTATTAGAATCAGGTCTGGCAGCCAATACTATCACCACTATTAAATCGGCTCTGAAAAAGATCTTCCTAGTGGGTTTTAACATAGACTTAACCGACTCTTTGTTAGTTTCAATTCCGAAAGCTTGTGCCAGACTGAAACCGGTTACTCGTCCTACCCCGGTGACCTGGTTCCTTAATGACGTACTCAAATTGGCTTCTGATACCATTAACAGTTCTTGTGATTACATGCCCCTTCTCAGGAAAACACTTTTCCTGGTGAGCTTGGCTTCCGGGGCAAGAATTTCTGAATTGGCAGCCTTGTCGAGAGACCCGGGTCATATTGACTTTCTGCCTTCAGGAGAGGTCCTTCTTTCTCCTAACAAATTCTTTTTGGCTAAGAATGAAGACCCTCAAAACAGATGGACCTCCTGGAAAATTGTTCCCCTCACGCAAGATCCGTCGCTGTGCCCTGTCACTACTCTTAGGTCTTATTTATCCCGGACCTCCTCTAACTCCTCGGGGCCTCTATTCGTTAGAGAACAAGGAGGTACCATTACTATTAAAGGGATCAGGCAACAAATTTTGTATTTTATTAAACAAGCTAACCCTGACTCTTTTCCTCTTGCACATGATATCAGGGCGGTTGCCACCTCGGTGAACTTCTTTCACCACATGAATTTTACAGACCTTTCCAGGCATACAGGGTGGAAATCACCGTCAGTGTTCAAGAAACACTACCTTAAACATTTGGAAGCCCTAAAATTTTCTACAGTAGCCCCAGGGAGCGTAGTTACTCCCAAGTAACTCACAGGTTAATGCCTTGACTCTTTATCTCTCCCTCTTACCTGCCTCATTTATACCCTATTGTATTCGTTGGTCTCGCACCTGAATACTGTTATTATATTTGTAATTTTATGCTCCTGAGTATCTGTATATATTATCACTCACGGCATTATTATACCTACCTTATTGGATTTATGTTCATATTTAAGATACCCTTATAATTGTTTTTTGGTACTCATCTCTGATTAAAGCATCCTGTATTTCCCTTACGCTTATGTTTTTTCCTTTATTTTGCAAGTTTGGTGACATTTTTCTCTTGTATAGATTCACTGGGCGGCACAGGTTCGAGCCCAGAAAAGGGATTTTGACGTAGGAAAAATCTATTTCTGGGCGAAGGACCTGTGCCGCCCAGTGAACCCTCCCAGCTCCTCTCCCTTGGAGTCCCCAAACTTTGGGTGCTAAGGAGTTGGGTTCTGAGCGGATGCATTGTTAGTAGTACCGAGTGAGGTTGAACGGCTCTCCTCTATTGGGGTTCTCTGTCGTGGATTAATCTAAATAGTGCGGGACCTCTGGAATATACGCCCAATTTTATACCGACACCAATAGGTGAGCGAGCTAGTTATCCTAGCACTCCTTTACATTTTTTCTCTGGTATATTTAGCAGTAAATTACCTAAGAATAAGTGCTAAATGGAGCTTATTCACTGGGCGGCACAGGTCCTTCGCCCAGAAATAGATTTTTCCTACGTCAAAATCCCTTTATTACAAGTTTCTGGTGTTACCATTTGGCCTGTCTAGTGCTTGTTCAGTTTTCACCAAAGTCACGAGGCCTCTTATAGCAAAATGGAGAGGCGATGGGAAATTTGTCATAATGTTTCTTGATGATGGTTTTGGTTGTGCACATAATGTATCCGAGTGTGAACAGTTAGCAACTCAGATTAAATCTGATTTGTTGATGTCTGGATTTATTCCTGATGCGAAAAAGTCTGAGTGGATACCTGTGCAAGTTTTAGAATATCTAGGTGTTTTACTGAATTCCCTAGAACGGGTTCTTAACCGGGGGTGCTCGCACCCCTAAAGGGTGCGAACCTGGTTCCTAAGGGGTGCGAGAATACCTGTGAAATATTGAAGAAAATATATGTTTTTACCTATGCTTTATATTTTTTCATAAAAAAAAACTTGTTGCTTAGTCTTAAACAGTGTTTGAAGAGGTATACCTAAATCTATTTTCCCAATGAAGGGATAAATTTGCAACAAACTCGAGTCCTGGGTACGCATATGTGATTTGTATGAACGAGGAGAAATTCACCATTTTCACCATTTTCTCCATGAATGGGTACAAGAACTGGCCATACATTTCAATGACCCTAATTTTGTTCAGATGCTTGCCTACTTGGCTGATGTGATTTCAGCACTCAGTGAACTCAATCACTCTCTGCAGGGAAGGGGACTTAACATTGTGACTGCAAGCGAGAAATTGGCTGCATTCAAAGAAAAACTAGTCTTATGGATAAAGCGTGTGAAGATGGGGAATTTGGTAAATTTCCCCTGCCTGGAAGAGGCAGTCACAGAAAGTTCTACCCTGCCTCCAAACTTTGTTGCAAAAATTGTTGAACATATGCAGATGCTGTGTACTTCCTTTGATGGTTACTTCTCACGTGGAGAGTTACAAGCCTGTAATAACTGGATCTTGAACCCTTTCATGCAGAATTTGGAAGATGTTGATGATGATGGCAGCATCAAAGAAGATCTCATCGACATGAGACACAATCGTGGAATCCAAATGGAGTTCACCCATAGTCAGCTGGACCACTTCTGGGCTTCTCAGCTGGAGGCATACCCTACACTAGCAACGAAAGCACTCAAAGTGCTGGAACCTTTTGCAACTACCCACTTGTGTGAGCAAGGATTTTCTCGTCTACTTCACATCAAAACGAAAAGCAGAAATCGGCTGAATTCTGAACATGACATGCGGGTAGCACTCAGTACTAAGACACCAAGATTTGATGGCATTATGGAGAAAAAACAGCAACAACGAAGTCACTAGGTTTACAGTGCAGTACAGGCAAAATATAATGTAATTTTGAACCAAATAAGAAAAAATATTCTTGTTGATACATACTCATAATTTTTTCTCTTGAAAGAACTTTAAGCTGTATGAATGAATGCTGAATAAAAAAGGTTTTATTATTACATCAAATTTGTATTTCTAGCTTTTCCATATATTCAGATTCGGGGGGAGGGGGGGGTGCGAGAACTGACTGCTGATTTTAAAAGGGTGCGAACACTGAAAAAGGTTAAGAACCACTGCCCTAGAAGGTACGATGTTAATACCTGATCGCAGGATATGTAAAGCTTTAGACGCGATTTCTGGCATATTCCACGCTATTAAAATACACAGACGAGTTCCAGTACGCAAGTTGGCTAGCATAGTGGGACAGATTATTTCTATGTCATTGGTACTAGGTCGTTTATCTCAAATCATGACTAGTTATGTTAGTTTTGATATTCTGAGTGCTACACATTGGGATGCATATGTTCCTGTTTCGGAGGATAGTATAGAACAGTTAAGATTTTGGCAGTCCCATTTGAAACTTGTGAACATTGTAGATTTGTTTGAACAGGTAAAGTGGTCGAGGATAGTATTTTCTGATGCAAGTCACAGTGGATACGCAGGATATGAGGTCAACACTATCAATGGTGTATCCCATGGTCAGTTCAGTCGTCAACATGGCGGGAATTAGTTGCTGTACTGCGTGTGTTGCAGTCATTGAGTAAAGTTTTGGCAAGTCACAGGGTTAAATAGTTTTCCGACAATCAAGCTGTTACTTCTATTGTAAAGAAAGGATCTATGAAAAAACATCTTCAGGACATTGCAATTGAAATATTTAGAGTTTGCACAAGAAATTCTATTATGCTGGAATTAGAGCGGGTTCCCAGGTCAGAAAATGATAAGGCTGACTATTTGTCAAGGATTGTTGATAACGACGACTAGGGTATTTCTGTTGAATTGTTTCAGTTACTGCAAAATAGGTTTGGTCAACTACAAATTGATTGGTTTGCATCAGAGCATAATGCTAAATTGCCTAGATTTTACTCTAGGTTTTGGAATCCGTCTTCCACTGGTATTGATGCATTCAGAGTCATGGCATCATGAATTTGGTCTTTTTGTACCGCCTATATCTATGGTGTATAGAGTCATTCGTAAAATGGAAGTGGACAGAGCGCGAGGTGTATTAGTTTTGCCATACTGAAATTCAGCAGTATTTTGACCATTAATTTGCCCTAATGGCAATTTCATTGTAAATGTGATTGACTGGATAGATTTGCCTACGAGTAGAACTTATTATGTGAAGTGCAAAACTGGAAAGGGAATTTTCGGAAATGTCGATCTGAAGTTTAGAATGTTAGCTATGTTTATTGATTTTAAAAGGAAACAACGTTAGATTGGTGTGCTAACTAACATTTTATTGGCTTTTCTCCCTTGACAAACATTTGAGTAAACGGGGTAGTTGTACATGTTGTAACTATACACTTACTGTTTGTTTTACAGTAGATTGAGAAGCTGTATATTATATAGCTTGAGGTAGTTTTGCCTGTTGTTGTATATGAAAGCAGCATCGCTAAAGAAGGCGGCATCGCCAAGAGATGATATTGTTGTACATGAGTATACCTGTCGATACTCAGGGCTATTTGATGAGTTGATATTTCATTGTTGTACATGAGTATACCTGTCGATACTCAGTTATTTGATGAGTTGATATTTCATTGCTGTACATGAGTATACCTGTCGATACTCAGAGTTATTTGATGAGTTGATATTAGATTGTTATGCATGAGTATACATGTCGATACTCAAAGCGACTTCACTATATAGTATGGCGGTTTTGCCAGGACTGGATGTTATATATTGTTGTTTGTTGTATAAAATTATATAACTTTTTAGCGATAAGGCTATAGATAGGCGGTATCGTTTTTGTATATGAATTGTGTAAGATATATAGTCAGTTTTACATATATTACGATGCATTATATTTGGTTATCGTGTAGAGTGTAATTGTTTCATTGATGTATGGTCATGTCGTAATATCAGATCATTTTAATTGATTCTTGGTTTATGCATCTGTTTTTTCAGGCTCACAAAGTAGACATTGAAGCGTTACCAGAAGTCTTGGCGGGCAAGGTGGACCTTCTCCCGGATCTACTACAAAAGTCCAGAGCCGCCAGTACAAGTCGGAAATACGAAAACAGTTTCATTCGTCGGAATAAATGGGCTTTGAACAGTGGGTTAGGGAGAGAGGATATTTTGCCTGCTAAGGCATTTACTGTAGCTATTTACTTGTGTTCTTTAATTCAATGTGCTTCAAGTCCTGCTTCAGTTATTTCGGCTTTTTATGCTATCAAATGGTTTCATGAAATGTATGATTTTAAGTCGCCAACAGATTCTAAATTAGTGTGTAATGTTTTGGGAGTAGGAAAAAGAATTTTATCCAAACCAGTTGTTAAAAAGGAGCCTGTAACAGTAGGTATTTTGCCTAAAGTGTACAACAGGATTTATGAAGATTATAATCTGAAAAGTCAACGTATCATCTGTGCGTGTTTGTTAGCATTTGCAGGTTTCATGCGCAGTTCTGAACTCCTTGATATCAAGGTATCTGATATTATGTTTTTTGAAACTTATATGACTATATTTGTAGAAACAAGTAAGACTGATAAATATAGAGATGGAGCATGGATTACATTAGCAAGAACTGGAACATGTTTATGTCGTGTGGACAATACGAAAAAACGGATAGAATGGGCTAAATTAAAGCCCAGTGATTTTCTATTCTGTAATTTGGGTAAACCCCAAAATGGTTATACAGTGAGACAGTGTAACAAGCAGATGTCCTACACAAACTTACGTGACGAGTTTTTAAGAGCACTAGCTCCACATGTCAGCGATATTAAGAAATATTGTTTACATTCCTTAAGATCTGGTGGAGCTTCATGTGCTGCTAATAGAGGTGTAAAAGACAGACTGTTCAAACGTCATGGACGTTGGCTGAGTGATTCAGCCAAAGATGGATATGTGAAAGACTCTTTACAAGAAAGATTATCTGTTTCATTAACATTGGGTCTTTAATTGTATGTAATTTGGACTAATAAGTTTAATATATAAGCTGAACAGATTAGTTATTAGGTATATAATAATATTAATTATAAGATTACGGTATGGGAATGTCCCGTTCTTTATCGTTCATTCGGTATACCCAAGTGCTACATCTAACGATTTCCAAAATAAAATGTTGAAATGGTATTCAGAGTTTGTATTGTTTGTTTGTTGAAGGTTTCGTAATGGTAATCAGGGAAATATACTCTCTATCTCTCTCTCTCTCTCTCTCTCTCTCTCTCTCTCTCTCTCTCTCTCTCTCTCTCTCTCTCTCTCTCTCTACACCAGATTCCAAGTGGGGTTTTCTTAACGCCATAATCAGCAAAGCTGTGCTAGTCAGGCCACCTATAATAGGTCGATTTGCTGTAAGTGATCGGACTAGTTTCCCACCATCACCAATCCGCCGCGGCCACCGTGGGGATGGAAACTGACCGAAGCCCAAACTCGAATAAGGACATGTTTGAGGCATCTGTTCTGCAGTAGACTAGAAATGGTTGCAGGTGTTGTTGTTTTTGTTGTTGGTGTTGTTGTTGTTGTTATTGTTATTGTTGTTGTTGTTGTTGTCGTATTTAGTTAGTGTATTTGCGTTTGTGATTTTGTATGAACGGGCGTGAATAGCTGTTTGTTTGTTGCACGTACTTTCACAAATAAAGGTTTTTATTTAAAATACATTGATTGACCTTCAGATGTTTGCTTTAAAGCTAAGAAAAACGTAGTTATCCCAATGACCATAAAAATACCAAAAATCCTTAAAACAGCGCACGGGAAGGAAAGAGAAAAATAGACCATTTCTAATGTTCATTAGATAAGAAGAACAAAAGACGAGGAATAAAAAAGGAAAAATCGAAAATCACTGAATATCATCAAGGATGAAAGAGATCGGCTCTAAAAAAAAGGTTGATCTTAATACGGCCGAAATTAAAAAGAAAATACTTTTTTAAAATGCTCAAGTTTTTTTAAAGAGGGACTCTTTTATGAGACTAGGGAGCTTCTATTTCTATAACAAAGGCTAATATATTCATGATAGGATAATTTTGAATGTGACAAATACTTCGAAAAGTTTTAATGTAAATCATATATATATATATATATATATATATATATATATATATATATATATATATATATATATATATATATGATATATATATACATATATATATGCATATATATATATATATATATATATATATATATATATATATATATATAAATTATATATATAGATACATACATATCTTTACATTATATATGTGTATATATATATACATTATATATATACATATATATTCATTATATATACATATATATACACTATATATATACATATATATACACATATATACATATATACTGTATATACAAATATACATATACATATATACACATACATATAATTTATATATATATACACATATATATACAAATATATATATATATATATATATATATATATATATATATATATACATATAAATATATATGTATATATATATTAATATATATACATATATATACATAATATATATATATATATATATATATATATATATATACAGTATATATATATATATATATATATATATATATATATATATATATATATATATATATATATATATATAACTAATATTTTTCTCTACATTTCAGAGCAACCTTAGTTAGATTAGTTAAGGAAATTATGAATGCACATTTTCCCCGATGTTTGACTTAATACTGGGTCAAATTGTTTACAGAAAAATAATAATTTGAGTATAATTTTCAAAATCAAAATCTTTATTTCAATCAGGTAGAATTTTTAAACTGGTTCTTATAGAAACAATCTCTGAACAAAAGTAGCCAATTGGAAAAGCTTTTAGAGTTAAGAAAAGGCATTAAATAATTTCTTTTCAAACATTGGCGAACAACCAGCAATAGAGTTTAGAATAAATATGCTTCCTGGCTACACATTGAAAAAAATACATGATATCCTTTATCTAACTTACCAACTATGCATAATATATCGAATTTCCTTCCTGCAGTTGACTCATCAACTGAGTAAGGGCAATGATGTCCTACTAGGCTCAAAAACCTTTGCAGAAACCAGAGTCATTTGGAAATAGAAACTTGGGCACGTATTATCCCATTTAGATTCAGGTACACCTGGCTAACCTGGGCTAAAGAACGAAAATCACCTAAAACAAACATGACATAGCAACAAACTAAAACCTCTCAGTGTGGAAGAGTCCTCGTTGGAAAGGAGATTTGTAAACCTAGAGCAACAATCCAAAGCTAGCAGTATTAATTCTCTTTATTTCCCTTCAATCTAAGATCCACAAGATGGATCCACTTACATAAGTCCTTTTATACTTTATATATCAAATATCTGTTTTAATGTTGTTAATGTTTTTAAAATACTTTATTTTAATTTTCATTACTTCTTATATCGTTTATTTATTTCCGTATTTCCTTTCCTCACTGGGCTACTTTTTCCTGTTGGAGCCCTTGGGCTTAAAGCTTCTTGCTTTTCCAACTAGGCTTAAGATATGCTTCGTGTGTGGAAATAATTTTCTTGATGAACTATGCAGTACAATTTCAGAATGGATTGCCCAATTTTATATTCAGCCATTTTGTAAAACCTTTATTTTTCCTACCATAACAGGAGCACCATCAGTTTAATTGTTTTTGCTTGCATTCATGTTTTTTAACACATTAATTTGTTTCTAATAGCGGATTACCGCTTTCTTGATCGTTTCAGCTTTATCAGCATTATCTTAGAAAGCCTTCTCTTCTTTTGTTTGAAAGTGTGGTTTAACACCCGAAGTGCAACACACGACATTATCGCAGCAGAGAGCACACAGCATGATCAATCTGCTGAATAAATCCAAGGCATTTGTCCAAGATGACTTAAATAATCGGACATCAAGCTTGATTTTTTCCCAGTAGCCACGGTGACAAATAACTCGAAAGAATATTACATAAGAGTACTAAGGACTCACTGAAACAACAGGGACCATACTCTGGTAGCTTAATCAAGATCTCGACGAATTATAAAAGGGACCATACTCAGGTAGCCAATCTGACCTGGTCGGGGAAATTACTTGATCCTGGATTAAGGCATGCAGAATCGTATATGTGCTGACTAGCGCATATCATAGGAAAGGGAACAATGATAGCTGGAGAGGTAAAATAATTTAAATCAAAGTTAATAATGTAAACCATAAAGATAAAATTTATTATGCACAATACACATTCTCTCTCTCTCTCTCTCTCTCTCTCTCTCTCTCTCTCTCTCTCTCTCTCTCTCTCTCTCTCAGAATTTTTTTAAGATTTCTTCTTTGCTCCTTTAAATCAAATGCCGTACCATAAACAAGCACTCTTCATGGCAAGTCTGACACGCGTGCCATAGGTTGCCGACCCCTGTACAAATAAATAAATATATATATATATATATATATATATATATATATATATATATATATATATATATATATATATATATATATATATATAAATATATATATATATATATATATATATATATATATATATATATATATATATATATATATATATATATATATAAACATGCATTATTGCCAACAAAAGAACAGTGAAAAGACTTACTTGGAATTAGTACTACCGTCTTGTTAGTGACATAAAAGGTCTCACAATGTGAAACCTCCTGCCCCTGAGCACCCTCATGCCTCACCAAGGCCGTGGGTGATGTGGCATGTTCCGGAAGGATTGGTCTAACAAAGGCCCAAGCAGGCCAATGGAAAAGGGAGGAGAATTCCAGGCATGGAACCCAACAGATGCTGGAAAATTAAGCCACTAGTTACTCCTATTTCAGGTCGGAGCAGAAGGTATGGCCCCGTGTTCTGAAGCATGGGTAACAAAGCCCTCCAACCCGCATTCTTGGCCTACTAAAGCCTACCTTGAATGGTGCCACTCTCTCTACCAACCTGAGAAACAACTCATAGGTAGAGGGAGGAGCGGGCATCCAGCGTCCTGGAAGGAAGGGAGATGGAGGTCGCAGCAGTTCTTCCATTAACCTTGGAACAGAAAGAGTACAGGACTGTAAACTTCTATCCCGTCTTGGTGCCAGGGAAGCCAGGACACAGGCCACTGCCCCAGACCAGGACACCAGTTCCCAGCCATGACTTGGCCCGGAACCACACAGCTGCTGTCCCGAGAGGTGGTGTTACTGGGAGCACGATCCTTGTGAACTGTGGATTGCCTTACTTGACTTCTTTAACTTCCCATTCTTCTTCCTCTTCTTCATCTTAGAAGAGTCTGAATCCATGTTGGAGGATGACAAGGAATAGGAGGAGGATAAGAAAGAACAGAGCACATGCTTCTTCCCATCAGAGCAACCTTCCAGACAGGTTGCTCAGACAAGAGCCAAAACACTGGGCCACACTGTCACAAGGGGAGGGGAAAGCACACTCACAATGCCCTACTACCCCGCGATGAGTGGGACTGGAGCCACAATCACTGACACTGAGGGAAGAGAAATAAGCCCTGAATCCCCTGACACAGGGATCGAGGCAACAAACGTAAGGGGAGAGG
>NC_090727.1:105767583-105777583 GCF_036898095.1 Palaemon carinicauda | reverse complement strand
CATTGATACCACTAAGGCAATCGCTTTCAGTAAAATTCTACATATATATATATATATATATATATATATATATATATATATATATATATATATATACTGTGTATATATATATATATATATATATATATATATATATATATATACATATATATATATATATATATATATATATATATATATATATGTGTGTGTATATATATATATATATATATATATATATATATATATATATATATATATATATATATAGATCATCTATACCTATTGATGCAAAGAGCCTAGGTTAGATTTCGCTAATCGTCTCGATCTCGAGCTTAATTCAATCTATCGTTAATCATCTCCTGTAGATAAATGGATTATGCAGGCGAAAAAAAATCAAAATAATATCACAGAAGTGTATTAAATAAACATAAAAAAAAAGAAACATTCATATTTTTATTGTTTTTTCCCAGAAGTCCCCATAGTCCAGTGTGAAATTTTTGCTGAACGTGGCGAAGAAGACCAAACTCGAGCAAGAGCTACGAAGGAATCTTGGACAAATCTTTGCGCTCTTTTCTAAGTCTTCATTTATCTCCATTTGTTACATCTATTTTCATTCAAAATTTTCTATATAGTTGTGATAACAATAATGGAATTATCTGAAGACTATAGCCATCCCAAATACAACTCTTCGAATCGTGTTGAAAATCAAAATCTTCCAAATGTCTAGGGCGGAAAAGATGATTCTTACGCTGAAACGAATTTGTTATCTTCAAAGATTTCCCTTTTTTTTCCTTCGTTTATTTCGCTCCATTTTCGTAGTTTTATCAGATTGGAGAAAAGAGAGAGAGGAGAGAGAGAGAGAGAGAGAGAGAGAGAGAGAGAGAGAGGAGAGAGAGAGGAGAGAGAGAGAGAGAGAGAGAGAGAGAGAGAGAATATGTAGGCGCCAAAAAGGATGCAATTTTTCTAGAGAGAGAGAGAGAGAGAGAGAGAGAGAGAGAGAGAGAATATATAGGCGCCAAAAAGGATGATATTTTTCTAGAGAGAGAGAGAGAGAGAGAGAGAGAGAGAGAGAGAGAGAGAGAGAATATGTAGGCGCCAAAAAGGATGATATTTTTCTAGAGAGAGAGAGAGAGAGAGAGAGAGAGAGAGAGAGAGAGAGAGAGAGAGAGAGAGAGAGAGAGAGAGATTGAAGAAATTTGGATATCTTTCAGATCCTTCAATATTCTCTACTGCGTAGTTTCTGCTTTATTCTGCATAATATTCGTTTTTTGTTGATTGTAAAATGACCAAGGACTTATTATCAGTTCTCTTCTTCGGATGCTTTCATCCTTCTCTACAATAGAAGTATATCAAATGAACAAATACAAAAAGAAACATTAAAATTTTTATTTGTCTTCCCTGAAATCGCCATAATCCAGTGAGAATTCTTTGCTGAACGTGGTGATGGATTCGCCTCTCGCCTCCATCATAAAACCTAAAGACCAAACTCGGGCAAGAGCAACGAAAGAATCCTGGACAAAATTTTGCAACCTTTTCCAAGTCCTCATTTATCTCCGTTCATTCTCTATTAGTTCCGTCCATCTTCATTTAAATTTTCTATATAGTAGTGATGATAATCATTGAAACATCTGAAGATTAAAACAATACCTAACACCACTCTTCGATTCGTGTTGAAGATCAAGAATCTTCTAAATGTCTTCGGCGGGAAAGATTATTCTTACGCTGAAACGAATTTGTTCTCTTTCAAGCTTTCCTTTTTTTCCTTCGTTTATTTTGCTCCTTTTTCAGAGTACTATCAGATATAAGAGAGAGAGAGAGAGAGAGAGAGAGAGAGAGAGAGAGAGAGAGAGAGAGAGAGAGAGAGAGAGAGAATATGTATGCGTCTGTCTGTCTGGCTGTAAGATTGCCTTACCTTATGTAAGACACGGGCTATTGTGTATGCGTCGAAAGAATGAATTTCTCCTCTGAAGACTTTCTAAAAATACATCGGGAGCTCCATAATCCGCATTCTCGTATGAAGACGTCTTCGTCATTTTTTTTTCTTAAAACTAAGCCTGATACAGGAACTCTATATCGTTGGCCTGGCTGGGCTCCCCCCTTCCCGGTGGGAAGGGAGGGCTCCCCGGCCCCCACCGGCACTGGGCTGGCTCCCCCCCTCCCACCTCCCCCCGGCTGGCGCTAGGCCGGCTTCCCCCACCCCTCTGCCGGCGCTGGTCCGGCTTACCTGCCCCCCCCCCCTCTCCCCCGCCCCTGCGCTGGTCCGGCTTCCCCCACGCGCCAGCGCTGTGCCGGCTTCGCCCCCCAGCGCTGGACCAGCTTCCCCACCCCACTGGCTTTCCCCCCCTCCCCCCCCCCCCCCCCCCCCCCGGTGCTGTGCGGTTTCCCCCCCTCCCCACCGCCGGTGCTGTGCGGATTTCCCCCCCCCCCCCCCCCGCCGGTGCTGTGCGGCTTCACCCCACCCCGCTGGCGCTTGGCCAGCTTCCCCCCTCACTGCCCCCGCTGGCGCTGGGCCGTTCCCCCCCCCTGGTGCTGGCCCGGTTTCCCCCCCGCCTTGCTGGCGCCGGCTCCCCCACCCCACCAGTGCTGGGCAGGCTTCCCACACCCCTCCCCAAACCATCTCCATCTCCATTTATCATGATCTTATCCACATACGGAACTCGAGCAATCTCTCTTATAGTTTCATTTCGAATCCTGTCCTGCCATTTAACTCCTAATATATAACGAACTATAAAAACGGGTATTCCGAAAGTAAGATATTCTAAAATTTCTGAGTTAAAAACTACCTAGACCAAACACTTCAAAAAATGCCAATAAAACTAACCTCAAACTTTACACACGATTTGTAAAAACAAACAACAACAACAGAAATCTCGAAAGTGAGGTATTCCAAACTTACAGACACTAAAAATTCACTCATAATAAAAATAAACAGAAATAAAACCAACCTCAAACTTTACACACGAAAAGTAGAAAAATAAAAACTACAGAAATGTTGTAAGTGAGGTATTCCAAACTTACAGACAGTGAATACCAAATTGATGAAAGCACTGAAAATAAAAATAAACAAATATAAAACCAACCTGAAGGCAAAAATAAAAGTTAGGTATTCCAAACTTTCAGACAATAAAAACCAACTCGATCAAACCGCTCAAAAAAAAAAATAAATAAAATAGAAAAATTAATTTTACACATGGAAAATAAAAAAAATAATACGAGTATCAATTCCCAAATTCCCAATTAAGATATGCAAAATCTCAGACGGATTTTCTCGTCATAAGGGATTGACTTCGACTGGAGATGATGACTTCCCAAAGAGGGAGTTCGGGGAGAGGAGTGGGGGTGCTGCATGGAGAAGAGGGGGGGGGGGGGCAGACTAAGGGAAGGGATAGTAGTAATGGACACTCCGATGCCGAATTAATGTTGAAATTATGAATAAGATATATGAGTTATTGGAAGTGATACGCAGAGACGTTCTTGGGGAGAGAGAGAGAGAGAGAGAGAGAGAGAGAGAGAGAGAGAGAGAGAGAGAGAGAGAGAAAGATTGATTGATTGATTTAAAGTTTTCAGGCATCCTGACATCTAAGGTCATTGACGCCGAGAGAGAGAGAGAGAGAGAGAGAGAGAGAGAGAGAGAGAGAGAGAGAGAGAGAGGGGGGGGGGGGCTACTGGCATGATATATAATGTAAAACAATTACTGTCATATCTGGGGTTTGGTCATTTTCATCACCACGCTGGCCAGTGCAGATGGATGATGGTGGGAGATTTTTGTCTAATCGCTCACAAAAAATCAACCTAGTATGGGTGGCCCTAACTATTACAACTTTGCGGATCATAGCGACACACAAGCCCTTTCACCACGTTAAGGTATCCCTATTGAGAAATATATATATATATATATATATATATATATATATATATATATATATATATATATATATATATATATATATATTTACATATATATAATGTGTGTGTGTGTGTTTGTGTATGTTTGTAAAACCCCTATAGATTTCAGGACACTTCCTGTTCAATACCGTGATTGCATTTATTAAAGCAATGTGACAATAATTGCCAATCAAACATTTCTTCGAGAAGGGAAACCAATTTCTCTTTATCGGAGGCCACTGTCTTGAATGGGAGATTCAATTCATCGGAATAATTAAATGAATCGCTGGTAAGGTACATTCGGCAAATTAGTCAAATTCATGACGGTTATTAAATTGGACTCAGGATGGGAAAATATATTTAAGACGAGGACACAGACACATACACATACATATGTATATATATATATATATATATATATATATATATATATATATATATATATATATATATATACATATATACATATATATATATATATATATATATATATACATATATATATATATATACATATACATATATATATATATATATATATATATATATATATATATATATATATATATATATATATATATATATATATATATATATATATATATATATATATATATATATATATGGTCCTTTGGCATGTTAATTTACGCTTGCAATTAATAAACAATGTCTTAGTGGCGTCCAAAAGTCGAAGATAGTTTCTCTGTGAACAGACTGTCCTCCAGATGGTTTTGAAAATAACAGTAAAACAGCATTTACATTTCTTCATTTATTAGTTGGTGTCAAGACGTGTTTCGAATCACATCGTGACTCTTCTTCAGGACTATATTTGGTTGAGTGATGGAATCACACTTTAATATAAAGACTATATTGCGGAGAAAATTTTTAATGATGCCCCTAACGAAAATGGGTAATGCATCTCTTGGTTGTGGTGACCGATGTGGTAACGTCCCTGACTGGTGATTGCCAGACAGAGGTTTGAGTCCCGCTCAAACTCGTTAATTGCTTTGGTCGCTGCAACCTCACCATCCTTGTGAGCTAACCATGGGGGGTTTGTGGGAGCCTATAGGTCTATCTGCTGAGTCGTCAGCAGCCATTGCCTTGCCCTCTGTGGTCCTAGCTTACATGGAGAGGGGGCCTGGGAGCTGATCATATGTATATATAATCAGTCTCTAGGGTATTATCCAGCTTGCTAGGGCAATGTCACTGTCCCTTGCCTCTGCCTTTCAACAGTGGCCTTTAAACCTCCTAGGTCACGTGGCCGTAAAACCTCGATGCCGTAACCTTAGTTCACCCGATAGAAAAATAGCCCAGTGAGGAAAGGAAATAATGAGATGAATAAACTACAAGAGAAGTAATTAATAATTAGAATGTCAAACTTGAGAACAGTAACAATATTGAAATAGAAATTTCATATATAAACTATTAAACCTTCAAAAAAAAAATAAAAAAACATGAGAAAGAAAAATAAGATTCAATGGTGTGCCCGAGTGTACCCTCAAGCAAGAGAACTAACCCAAGACAGTGGAAGACCATGGTACAGAGGCCATGGCACTACACAAGACTACAGAACAATGGCTTTATTTTGGAGTGTTTTTCCTAGAAGAGCTGCTTACCATAGCTAAAGAGTCTCTTCTACCCTAACCAAGAGGAAAGTAGCCACTGAACAATTACAGTGTTAGTAGTAACCCCTTGAGCTAAGAACTCTGGTAATCTCAGTGTTGTTAGGTGACAGTAAGTGGTAGTGCTAGAGTGTGGACGTGTTGTGTCGAGCAGCTCTGCTATTGATGCCCTGAGTCATGTTTTAGCTTTGTGTTTCTCGCTTAGAATATCATTGAAAAGATATTAGTTAGTCTTATGGAGAAATCTAAGTGCTAAGAAACAGTACACTCTGTCTGCTCCTAACTATATCTGCTTCAAATGTAATGAAACGGATGGAGAGCGGAAAAAATGGATAGTATGTGAATGCAAAAGACTCTACCATAAGAGATGTGTGCATACAGTGACAACCATCAGTGAGATTGACCAGAATAACCTAGATTGGTTATGCCCTTACTGCGTACGTGATGCCAGATGAAACAATTTAGTAATATCAAAATTAAAGGAAGATGTAAACATGAGTAATCTAGCCCTGAACGAACAAGATGGGAAAATAGATGACTTGGAAAACAAACTTGCGAATCTTAGTGCAGACGGAGCAAATTCCACCCACATCACCGACCTCACTAAGAAAGTTAACATTCTTGCCATGAATATGAAATCAATGAAAGCAACACTTCAAACATTGATAGACCCAAAACCGGAGAAACCGACATTTGCTGACAAAGTTAAGGAAAAAAAATCTGTTGATAATTATTAAATCAACTAATACAACAACAAAAATTACTGAAAGAAAATGTGAGGTTGAACAAGCACTTAGAGACATTCCTATACTTAACACCAGGTCAACTACGAATGGAAATGTTGTTGTAAACTTTGCAAACAATATGATCAGAGAAGAGACAGCAAACAAAATTCAGACATTGGTGGCTGTCACTGAAACGAAAAAAATCGGAAAACTAAAACCCAAAATAATGATATGCAATGTATACAATGATGAAGATGATGTAGTAAATGCTTTGATTCAAAGAAATCACTTCCTGGACCAAATCAAAAATATATAAGATAAGATAAGTGTAGTCCTGAAGAAAAATGCCTGGGGGGGGGGGGAACCACCCACCATATGCTGAAATATGATCCTGAAGTTCGGAGGGCTATTCATGATAATGGGGACAGAGTTTCGTTACGATGGGGTATCTATAACATACGTGATAGGTACCACGTGATCACCTGCTACCACTGTCAGAGGTATGGACATTTTGGAAAAGATTGCAAGTCTAAGAATGAAGTTAAAGTCTGCTGGAAATGTTCAGGGAGACACTCCACCAGGGAGTGTAATTCGCAAGCGTCAAAGTGTATAAACTGCACAAAGTTAAACAGACCAAGTGACCACACACTAAATTCTAGAGACTGCAATGCTTTTGACCTGGATTTGAAAAGACTAGCGGAAAATACAGATCATGGTTACTAGGGATGTCATAAACTTTGGCTATGTAAATATACAATCTGTAGGTAATAAGACTGTTCAAATTCGAGAATTGATAAACGAGAAATATTTGGATATGTTAGCATTATCTGAAACATGGCTAAATAACTTGGACAAGGCAAAGATCAGTGAAATGACGCCCCCCCCCCCCTCCCCCCCCCCCCCTCCCCCCCCCCCCACTTGCCTTCTTTCACATACCGAGAGAAGGTAGGTCTGGTGGGGGTGTCGGACTCTCTATTCATAAAAGTCACTCAAATCTCAAAACGTTGAAAAGAATTAGTGCAACAAGCTATGAATATATAGAAATAAAATTTACGCCAAAAAATAGAAGAATATCTTTTGTAACAATCTACCAACTTCCTAGAACAAACACTAGTATCTTTTTTGAAGAATTCGGTGCTCTCATTGAGATGATTATCATGGAGAAAAACGAATTAGTTATCTGTGGAGACTTCAATTTTTGGAAGGATGACGCATCAAATCCTGACGCTTTGGCATTTAGTGAGTTACTAGAATCATATCGACCAGTGAATAATGTCGATTGCACAACTACTTTAACTGGGTATACGCTAGACTTAGTTCTAAGTGATGATATGAATAATATTGTATCTGATATAAAAGTCGAAGAGAAATGAACTATCTCCCCAGTACACAAACTTATTACGTTTAGTCTACCTCTACAAAAACATGCATTAGTAAAGAAAATAAACTTTAGACATAAATCAAACTTTTTCTCCTACCGTATTTATTGAAGAAGTTACAAAGAAAATAAATGATGCTATCAACGTTCCCTGTGATCATGATGACCAACGTCTATTAGGAGATAAGTGTGCTAACTGTCTTATGACCACTTTTAATGAAGTGAGTAAAAGTGAATATGATACCATGTGCTTACCAATGGAAAAAAATATAACCGTAAAAGACCAATCTCCTTGGTTTGATGGAGAGACTTTGTTAAAAAAGAGGGAAAAAAGACGTAAAGAAAGAAAGTGGAATAGGTTAAAACTGAAAGTACTTGTGCAGAATACAAAACTTCTGCATGTTAATATAACTACCTACTAAGAAGGAAAAAAAGGGAATACTATAAGAGAAAGATCCTCGAAGCAGCAACAGACATAAATAAGTTATATCATCTCCTGGATGATATAATGGGAAATATAAAAGAAAAGAAGCTACCTACTGGATACAGTGACCAGGAACTAGCAAATAATTTTCTAGCATTGTTTAAAAACAAAATTGAAAACATAACCAGGTCATTTGTAAATACTCAACATCAGATTAATAAGACACCAGGCACACAGACAAAATTAATACTATTTAACAACATAACACAAGAGGACATCACCAGAATTATCAAGAGAGCAAAGAAAACAAACTGCGCAATTGATCCTATGCCAATATCTGAAGTAATTGGAGAGAGAGACTTTTCTAGTATAGCCGAAATAATGATAAGAATAGCAAATGCAAGCATTGATGAATGTGAGTTTCCTAAATCTGAGAAAATGGCTATAATCACACCAGTTCTGAAGAATGCACTGGACCACCAGGAATTAAGCTCATATAGACCTATTTCAAATCTATCCTTTGTCTCAAAAGTGCTTGAATATGTAATTCTTGAACAACTAGTCAGCCACTTAAAAGTGATAGAGGCTTTGCCTGACAACCAATCTCCTTACAGAAAACTATTATCTACGGAGACAGCCATCTGCTGTGTTGTAAATGATATGCTATAAATGATGGATGAAAATAAATGTATTTTAATATTGCTCGATCTCGGTGCTGCTTTTGATACAGTTGTGCATGAACTGCTACTAAATGATCTACGGCCCATCGGCGTTGAAGATAAAGCTTTCGAATACCCAAAAGACTACTTGGTTGGTAGAAATTACTGTGTACAAATTGGAAACTCTTATTCATCATATGAACCCTTAAACAGAGGGGTATCCCAGGGGAGTGTACTTGGCCCAATCTTATTCTGCATCTATACTATTGGTCTATCAAAAATACTACAAAGGCAGGGCGTGAAGTTTAAACTATTTGCAGATGACACACAATTTTACTTCTCCATTAATGATATGCATGACACTACTGAAACTCTAAACCTAATCCTTGATAGTGTTAGAGAATGGATGACATTTAAACAACTAAAATTAAATGAGAACAAAACTGAATTCATGGTGGTGGGCAAGAGAAACAGCGTGAGAAACTTAGGTGATATTCAAATGAACATAAATAATGACTCGGTGCCGATATCTAGTAAAGTTCGAGATCTAGGTGTATTTCTTGACTGTAACCTGTCTCTGAATGCCCAAATAAATAATGTAATAAAAACTGCTGGTTAACATCTAAAATAAAAATGTACCCAGACGAAAATTCCGTAAAGAAACTTGTGATAAACTGTGTTATTACCAGGATTGACTACTGCAACTCTATCTACTACAATTTACCAAAAGTGTAACTTAAGAAATTACAAAACATAATACACAGAGGAGCAAGACTGACAAAAGGTGTACCACCTAGAGAATGGATCACCCCTATACAAATCGATTTACACTGGCTTCCGATTAAAGCGAGAACTGAATTTAAAATATGTATAATAACCCACCAAGTTATCAGAACCGGTCGTCCAAAATACTCAAGAGAATTGCTACATATCGCCCAGACTACAAATCGTATCGACACGAGAATAGTTACAGATGGCTTCAAACTATTGGAACCTAGATAAATGTCTATTGTAGGCTCTAGAGCCTTTAAATATGCGGCCCCTAGACTATATAATAAGCTCCCACGAAACATTCGCATTATCGAAGACATTAAGGCTTTCAGGAGGAAACTGAAGACTTTCTTATTTCATGAGTCTTTTGACAGTGACAATTTAACAATAAATGAAGAATATGAGACATAAAACGTTAAATACTCTGAACAAATAAGATAAAACGACAGTGGAGGTCCCGTAGAGAGTGGGGTTCCCCTGATGTATGAGACCGGAAAGGCAGCCATCAAAGTAAAGTATGAGGAATGTGTGAAGAATAGGCCAGATTATTCGGT
>NC_090727.1:105747583-105760083 GCF_036898095.1 Palaemon carinicauda | reverse complement strand
CCCTCCTGTCAGCCCGGGGGGGCCTCCCCCTCGCTCCCGCCAGCCTGGGGGGCCTCCCCCCTCCCACTATTTTTGTTTCCCTCTTTCATACTTCATCATTTGTGGTCCTTTCTTTCATTCTTTAATCATTTATATATCAAACATTCTCATTATTTTAAAAATTAATGGCCTTCCCCTCCGGTGCTCGTCTTAGACCGTCAATATTAGTTCCTAGATTCTCCCTATCTTTCCAGAAAAGAAATCTCTCCAGAGCAGCATGAAACACCTTCCCTGGACCATTCCAGCCTGGAACTATTTGATATTTGCGTGAAGCCAAGACAAGGTATTCATTAGCTGGATTCAAATATAGGTCATTTGGAGTACTATATTCCATTTCCTTTACTCTTCGATATTACAATCTCCATAGAAAAAACTTGCATTGTGAAGCATGATTCCATGAATGAGTAGCTCACTCAAGATTTTCTTTTATACAATTTATGTCTCATTCTTTTATCACTATTCCAGTTAAGGAAAATATCTTGTTTGATAAAAAAAAAAAACCAGAAAATCTTTCTACAGAGCACTTCAGGTATATGGAGGACTACAAAATATAATGATCTAATTATATCGAGTCAGAAAAAACCCAGATGTGAAATGACGTGTCTGAGGCCTTTGTCTTACGGTATACTAGAAACAGATATATTAGTTGTTATGTATGCAGTGTATTGAGATCTAAATTCAGAAGAGTAGCACAATCTGCATATGCAAAAAGTTTGCTTTCTAGGCTAACCACATTAAAAAAAATAAGATATTATGGCAGTGACGGAAATTGGGCCGTAATCAGCAGGCTAGAGCTACCTCAAACATATTCCCCAATTCTACAACAGGCATAATATATATGTAAATATATACATATATATATATATATATATATATATATATATATATATATATATATATACACACATATATGTATGTGTGTGTGTATGTAATAATAATTTTCTCTCCTAGAGCTAGGGCTCGGTTCCCCGGCCGACAAGAAGCTATTATCTCCAAGTTGATTCCCCCTTGGTTCTCTGATCCCGAGGTATAGAGAGAATACAGTATTGAGGGTGTGTAATACATACTTATATGAATATGAAAAACACGTCTAAATGTGCAAAATTTATCATTATACACACACACACACACACACACACATATATATATATATATATATATATATATATATATATATATATATATATATATATATATATATATAACGGATTTTGAGCGAAGCGAAAAATCTATTTTTGGGTGAGATGGTCATGTCGTCCTGATGGAAGTTCCTATAGGGTAGCTTCCTAGGGTATATTACAACTACGGCGATATTCCCAGAGAATTTACCTTAAGGTACCAGAATTCTAACTCCTGGAGCGAGTATCCCTCGTGAAAGGGATATCGCGACATATCAGAGGACGTATTCTAGACACGTCACATGGCAATCTACATCCTGGACAGAGATTTCGTCTCGTAGGAGGTGATTGACGAGATACGAATTCGGGAAAGAAAAAGGGGGAGCCGCTCCCAAGGCTTCCCTATCCCCCGATTCGTATGCGTGCCTGGCGCCAATCCTGGCGCCATCTGTATTCCTTGTAGCGTACACGAGGTGCAACAGATACTGTATGTAGGGAGGGGTCCTACAGCCCTTTCTTAGAAAGGCAAGGGCGGGTCCATCAGGACGACATGGCCATCTCACCCAAAAATAGATTTTTCGCTTCGCTCAAAATCCGTTTTTTGGGCTCAAGCCATGTCGTCCTGATGGAAGTGTACCAGAGCATTACTGTATCTGTGGATTCTCAGAACGTGCCGTACTCCCCGGAGGTAATTTTTTCCCGGTCGACTAGACCTAGAGACCTAAGATGTTACCGTTATACATCTTTTCAACTAACTATAAACTATGTTAGAGCTTCCTGCCCCCTACAGGGAAGAGTCCTACTAGACTCTGGAAAAGTCTCGAAGAGTACATATATCTATGTATGAATACCAGGCAAGCTAATATAGTGGTCTCGCCCTATATTAAGTAAAGCATAGTTTGTAAAGGACCACTGCGTCAATATGAAATATCGACCAGTTTTCCGCACAATACTTGTATTGGACAAAGGTTTTATATCCGCATAGGAGGAAAACCAATGCAACATAGCTTGCATAAAGGAACAATTCTATTAGAATTATCCCAGATAAGGTACATAGAATGAATGCTCAATTATACCAATAAATTGACACAGGTGAAGGAGACGCAAGGTTCTCAAGAACCAGATTATTGACAGGCAATAAATAGACAGGTTAACCACAATTATATATATATATATATATATATATATATATATATATATATATATATATATATATATATATATATATATATACATATATATATATATATATATATATATATATATATATATATATATATATATATATATATATATATATATATAAGAAGAGGATAACCCAAAACTTTAAGCATAAGTATGATAGTAAACAGAGCTTGTTTGTCTGAAAGAAAAAACATTAGATGCCACTTTTAAGATACCGAGGTATCAAAGTCATAAAAGCCTGTATTACAAATCAATGACATTAGCGTTAGAAACGCTCGGCACACATGTCTGCACTTATGCTAGGTTCACCTTCGGAAATGGAACAGTCTGGATGGGCAACACAGTGCCCTCACTTAGTTTGTAGTACAGTATGTAACTACACACTCACCCTGGAATTAATCGTCCCAATTAAGACCACTGTTCCTCGCAGAGTTAAACAGTAGGGTTAACACCGCGACCCACTGCTACCACAGATCTCTTTTAGTTCCTCTACTTGCTTCGCATAGTGGCGAAAGAACACTCTGGAAGATTTCCAGCCAGTGTATGAACGGAGATGTTCAAAATCCATACAATTAAAGAAATTTAAGAATGAGGCAACTTTCCTCGGATCGTGACCTGCGGGTGTATTGTCAGGATCCGCTCTGCGAATAAAATATGTGATTTTCGCTCTGAGTTGATTCAGAGATAAATTTGAGCCTGATGTTTCTCCCCTGAATAGTTGACCACCCTTGAAGTCTGAAGTTCTATGAAGATAGACCTTTAGGCATTCTACTGGACATAGAGATGCATCTTCTTTCAGAGGGCAGATTCTCCAGGGACCCCACCTGTTGGTGGGTAACTCATTCTTGGCGAGAAACGTAGGATCCGGAAACAGGTTCAGTTTTTCCCCATTCAGGAACTGAACACGACCTGCCTCTCTCGAGAGGCTACAATCTCACTAACCCTGGCCCCGGACGCGAGTGCAAAATAGGAAAATAACTTTTTGTGTCAAATCCTTTAACGCACACTCTTCATTGCTCAACAGAGAAGCGAAATGAAGAACTTGTCTAAAGACCATGAAATGGGCTTTGGAGGTGCTGAAGGTCTGAGCCTAGCACAGGCTTTCGGGACTTTATTAAAGATCTCGTTACCTAGGTCGACCTGGAAGGCATATAGAATGGGTCTTGTCAAAGCAGACTTACACGCTGAAATCGTGTTCGCTGCCAACCCTTGACCATGGAGGTGGGGAAAAAAGATAAGCAGAAGTCTGTCAAGATCTCCTGCGGAATCTTCGCCTTGACAAAAGGCCACCCATTTTCTCCAAGATGACTCATATTGCCTTCTAGTAGATTTGCATTTATATTCCTCAAGGAAGTCTATACTGGCTTTCGAAATCCCGAAACGCTTTCTCACCGCTAGGGAGAGAAAATCATGAACTGCAGGGTCCGGGTTTTCTGTAATGAAGCGCAGACAGTTGACTTCTGGACTCGCTGGGTCAGAACTGGATCTGGTAGTGGTACAAACTTCAGCTACAGTTCCAATGCCAGGAGGAACCACACACTGTTCGGCCACTTGTGGGCCACTATTGCCGCTACCCTTTGAAGGATCTCAGTTTGTTGAGGACCCTCAACAGAAGGTTGTGAGGAGGGAACAGATAAATCTTGGACCATCTGTTCCAGTCGAGGGACATCGCGTCCACTGCTTCCGCTAAGGGGTCCTCGTACGGGGCACGTACAGGGGCAACTTCTTGTTGTCTTTCGTCGCAAAGAGGTCTATCTGCAGTTCTGGGACTGATTCAGAATGAAGGAGAATGATCCTGCGTCTAAGGACCATTCCGACTCTATCGGTGTGAACCTGGATAGAGCGTCCGCTGTCACATTGCGGACTCCTTGAAGGTGAACTGCCGATAGGTACCACTTCTTCTTTTCCGCCAATCGGAAGACGGCCAACATCACCTGGTTGAGAGGTGGTGACCTCGATCCTTGTCGATTCAAGTATCTCACAACTACCTCGCTGTCTATTACCACTTTATGTGGAACGAATGACGCGGGGAGACTTTCTTTAAGGTAAGGAGCACTGCCCTAGCTTCTAGAAAGTTTTATGAGAAAGGTCTTGAATAGCCTGGACCAAGTCCCCTGGACTTTTTTTCCGATGAGAGTGACCTCCCCATCCCTCCTTCGAGGCGTCTGAGTGAATCGTCACCGACGGGGAAGGTGGCTGAAGAAGAACCTGACTTCTTTAGATGTCTGGCTTGGGACCAAGGCCTGAGAAGAGTACTTAGCCGAAGCGGCTGGTCTTCTCAGATCTCTTCACGCGTTTGATGCATAACTTCTCCAAACTCCGATTGCATCCTTTAGCTGTGCTCTTAGCACTGGGTCTGTCACCAAAGCAAACTGGAGAGAGCGCAGTACTCTCTCCTGCTCGTGTCTTGATATCCTTTCGGAATCTTGAAGTCTCTTGACAGAACCCGCTATCTCCTTCCTTTTCTTCGCCGGGGTGGAGAAACGGTGTGACAAAAGGTCCCAGTGGATCTTAACCACTGGAACTTTTGAGATGGAGAAAGTCGAGACTTTTTCTGTTGATCTTGAAGCCTAGGTACTCTAGGAACTGGATCACTTGACTGGAAGCTTGCAAGCATTCTGTCTCGGATGCTGCCCACACCAACCAGTCGTCCAGGTAGGCTACTACCTGAATTCCCTTTAGGCGAAATTGTTTGAGAGCTACGCTCGCAAGCTTCGTAAAAATCCTTGGGGCTATGTTTAGCCCGAATGGCATGGCTCCGAAGGCGTATAGTCTTCGTTGTAGCCTGAACCCTAGGTAGGGGGAGAGTCGATGGCTAATTGGAATGTGCCAGTAGGCGTCTGACAAGTCTATAGAGACGGAATATGCCCTCTTGGGCAGTAAGGTCCTTATGTGTTGCAGTGTTAGCATTTTGAATTTGCAATTCACTATGAACTTGTTAAGTGGCGACAAGTCCAGAATGACTCTGAGCTTTTCCGAGTCTTTCTTGGGAACACAAAACAGCCTCCCTTAGAAATTGATGGGCTTCACCCTTTTTCTCCAACCGTTCTTGAACGTACTCCTCCATAACGGGGGTGGAGTGTTGGAAAAACCGAAGGTACGGGGGTGGAGTGCTGTACCAGCTCCCGCCCAGTCCATTCTTGAGTAGGCTGTGGGCCCAGGGATCGAAGGTCCACCGATCCCGAAATTTCAGAAGTCTCCCTCCTACCGGTATCACCTCACTTGGACTGCCGTCCTGAGGTCTTGCCTTCCTGACCACGACCACCCCTGAATCCCCTTCCCCTTGACGGGTGTCTAGACGAGCCTCTGGCTGCTCCTCTAGGCTTTGCTCGAAAGGAAGTAGACTGCCCTTCCAACGCTGGGGTGAATGCCGTGGACTGTGTCGACACGTCCTGGGGTACCCACTGAAAGGTGGTCGGGGTTTGTGCCACGATCTGGGGCACTGGGGGCAATGGCAATTGCAGTTGCTGTTGCTGTCTAAGAGGCTTGGCTGGCCGAGACGGTAGCCTAGTCCTCATAGTCTTCCTCTTTGGTTGAGGACCCTCATCCGGGGAAGACTTTCTTTTGATAGCCAGGCCCCACTTCTGGAGAAGGTTTCTATTCTCCAAGGCGGCTTTATCAACAACTTCTTTGACCAATTCGGTAGGGAAAAAGGTCTTTTCCCCAAATTTTGGAGGAGATTATTTTCTTTAGCTCGTGCCTCACCGTAGCCGAGGTAAACACGAACTCCCTACAAGCTCTCCTTGCCTTGACGAAGCCATAAAGGTCCTTCGTCACTGTGGCCAGATGAGGCTTGGCCACTACCATGAACATTTCATGGACCTTGGGGTCACTTGCCATCGTCTCGAGAGTAGTCTGAAGAGACATTGAGGCAGTCAGTCTTTCTTTTGTATTGAACTCACTTCGCAAAAGAAAGTCAGACAGCTTAGGGAGGTCCTTGCCGAACTGACGTCCGGCAATATCAGCCTCCAACTTTCCCACTGAGAACGTAAGATGGACGTCCTTCCAGTCTTTGTGGTCCATAGGCAGGGCCAGCGACAAGGGTTTACACTCCTCTAGGGAGGGGCAAGACTTGCCGGCCTCGATTGCTTTTAGTACAGCCAGAAACCCTTTCTGTAAAAGGGGGAAGGCTCTAGTAGGCGAGGACACAAAGGAAGGGAGCTTCCTATTCAATGCAGCTACCTTTGAGTTAGAGAAGACCCTCTCTTTCATCGAGGATGAAAGTAGAGCTTGAGCCTTAGCATGTCCATCACTATGACCTCCTTCGGCTCTGTCTCCTCCTTTGAAGCTGGTTCCTTCCTCAGCCGGACATAGCAGTCCGGATATGATGCCTTGCTGGGCCAGAATTCCACCCTCCAGGGGAACTGAGCCCAGCTTATCCGAGATGACGATCTTTCCAGTCGTCATCGGCATGTGCTCAGCATACCTCCATGGGTTAGCATCTGAGCACAAGGGAAGGTCTTTCACATTGAGCTTTTTCTGGGGCCCATGTGATTCTGCAAGGCACTGCATTCGCAGTTCCATTGCAGCCGCCTTCTCCTGATTCTCCTTCTGCATTTGTTGGATCATTCCAACAATAGAAGAGAGGGCCTGTCCCAGCTCTACTGGGAGACCGGCCGATGTAGAGGGGCTTGAACTTCATCCTGGGCTTCTGCCAGGAGGTCTTCCTCCTGACACCCGTCCACATCAGACATCCTGTCATTTAGCTGGATGTGTTGCATCGCGACCGCGACATCAGCATCCACCTGGATCTGAACTTAGGGGATCTCCTCTTGAGGCTGGGGAATCACTGCATCAGCTGATGCCTTAGGGAAAAGATACGCCCTCATCTTCTCACTTGGAAGATAAGGGCCAGAAGTGTTCTTTTGGAAGCCCCTTACCCAGGTACGAAGCTTCTTCCTAGCTATTTAAATGTCTCATTAATCAGGTTAGTGCACACAGTACATACCTAAGGGTCCCAATACCGGAAATCATCCTTGGAGACAGCGTATGCTGCGTGTCTCCTACAAAACTCCTGTCCGCAGAGGTTCTTGCTGCTGACATTGCAGAAAGCACTTCCCCACTTCGGAGTGTCCTTCTGTAAAGAGAAGAAATTTCCATGAGTATCAAGTGAACTATGTATCACTGGATATGCATAGTATAGCATAACAATTCAGAAAGGAAAGACAAACACTTGTGTTTCCCTCACAACCCATTGTTGCAGCCTTCCAGATAATAAAATAAAAAATGGTTTATCTCTTCTAGAGTAACCAATGCAAGGTTTCCAGAGGAAACAGGTGGAGCTCACACCTAAGCAATGATTTTCAAATCCTGGATAATAGACAGGGAAGAACTCAGCTTCCTATCTGAGGGCAACAGCAAAGGGATGTGCAAGAAAACACAATAGTGTTAGAAGATACAGTGCTGTACCAAAACCTTTACTATAGTTTTCTTCTTACTGTATATGCTATACAGAAGAATACTAGTACAGTATAGAGGGATGTGTGCCGGCCTGCCTTTGCCGGCCGGCACACACCACAACTAGCTTTAAAGTATACTACTTAACAGCTATAGGGCGGCAGCACTCTGGTTCAAATGCCTGTGCCGGTCGGCAGCAACTGCCGGCCGGTAACAGCCAGTGTTGGCCGGCAATGGCTGCCGGCCAGCAACTACACAAGGTAGTACCCAGCTGCCGGCCACACTCTTGGTGACCGGCAGACAAGGACTGACATAAGCCGGCCGGCAAAGGTACAAGACCGATGCCAGCCGGCAGCAAAAGAACCAGAGGACTACACCTGCCCGGCTGCCGGCCTCATAGGCCGGCAGCCGGGACAGGTACAGCACTAGAAGAAAAATAGAATGGATGCCGGGATAAGAGTGTACACAACCTCCAAGCCCGGCAACCGAAAGAGTGCATATAAGGAAGGGGAGAAACTAATTCAGGCTTCCTTGACCAATGCCGTCCGGCTCTGCCGGCAGGCATGGATGAGGGACCAAGAGAGGTCCGGGCAGCACTCGAAAACATAAGACCTTTGCCGGCCAGCAGCTCTGACGGCCGGCAATGGGCTGAGTCAATTCCACATCCCAACCTATACTAGGTCCAGAAGTAGAACGACGTACAGTACAGTAAGACCCCTGCCGGCCAGCTCTGCCGGCCGGCAAGGTACAGTACAGTAATGGCTAGGCCATTACGGAGATAGAGGGGGAAGGGACAAGAGGGTCCTGCCAACCTTGCTTTAGTGACAGATCACCCGCAGCCAAGAAACTTATCTTAGCCTAAGGGAGATCTAAGGGGAAAGGTCAGCAATACTTGCCAGCTTCCAGAGCACCAAAGCAAGGAAGGCGTTGCTACTCCCAAGGGAAGAACTTATCCTCCCCCGAGAACAGCAACAGGACTAGTCTGGTAGATCACAAAAGAAGGAATCATAACTACAGAAACCTTCGGTAGTGACCTAAGGGAGCTAAGCTCCCTTTGTATGTGTTAGGTCAGCGAGGGGGACTCTGCCCCAAGCCAGACAACACAGACTCAGACTAAAAACTCTGTTGTTCTGTCCCTCTTGAACCATAACTACAGGAACAGGAAGGTACAGTAACACCCTAGTATAGTTTTATCGAAAATAAATTCAGAAAAAACCACTTAGGGATAAGCCCAAGGCTTAAACAGAGGGAAAGGGATTGCATACCTTCTCCGAAGAAAAGAAAGCAACCGGGGAGTATGATAAAGTATACTAAGGCTCCATAAGCAATTAGCCTAGGCACCAAGAGAATCGATTACCTAATTCACCGAAACTCACACGTATACAATCTTGGAAATATTCCACACAGTCTAAAATGTATAAAATATAGCCTAAAGCTTCAATAAAATTTTAATTACACTCGGAAAAACCAAAATCATGCATGAAGTACTAGGACCAAACGACTAGGCTACATGGCCTAGCGTAGGCCAGAATGGCGAATACTTCGCCAAATAATACTAAGCACGAAAGGAAATCCTATGTAATGCTAAATAGCTAAAATTTATTAAAGCAAAACAACCAGGAATGTCGCTCTGACTAACTAATTTATACCTAGCGAGCGACAGTGTCCAGGACACCTCTGGTAGGCTACGTCTCTTGTATCAAAGATTAATCCTATTAATCACTCAAAATTTTACCAAGAGCCTACATTTATACATAACAGACACTATACTCAACTTATCAGAGGCCGACGAAGACGAAGAAGCCATGAAAAGTCGAATAAATCCAAGATTTGCGAGAAAAACAGGAAAAAACACCGAGTTGTTAAGCTACGCAAAAAGGAATGGAGATGGCGCCAGGATTGGCGCCAGGCACGCATACGAATCGGGGGATAGGGAAGCCTTGGGAGCGGCTCCCCCTTTTTCTTTCCCGAATTCGTATCTCGTCAATCACCTCCTACGAGACGAAATCTCTGTCCAGGATGTAGATTGCCATGTGACGTGTCTAGAATACGTCCTCTGATATGTCGCGATATCCCTTTCACGAGGGATACTCGCTCCAAGAGTTAGAATTCTGGTACCTTAAGGTAAATTCTCTGGGAATATCGCCGTAGTTGTAATATACCCTAGGAAGCTACCCTATAGGAACTTCCATCAGGACGACATGGCTTGAGCCCAAAAATATATATATATATATATATATATATATATATATATATATATATATATATATATATATATATGCATATATGTATATATATATAAATATATATATATATATATATATATATATATATATATATATATATATATATATGTATATATATATATATATATATGTGTGTGTGTGAGTGTGTGTGCGTGTCTGTGTATGTGCGTCTGTAAATATCACAAAAGCTAACACGTGATGAGCATAAAATAATTAAGTATTATAGCCCCGAAAGGAAAAAGGAAAACACAAACTCGGTTTTCCTTCCGTGACTATATATATATATATATATATATATATATATATATATATATATATATATATATATATATACACGTATATATATATATATATATATATATATATATATATATATATATATATATATATATACATATATATATACATATATACGTATGTATATATACTGTATATATACATTTATGTACATATATATATATATATATATATATATATATATATATATATATATATATATATACACACACACACACACACACACACATATATATATATATATATATATATATATATATATATATATGTGTGTGTGTGTGTGTGTGTGTGTGTGTGTGTGTGTTTGTGTGAGTGTGTGTATGTATATGATATATTTGCTATATTAATGAGATTACTATTGCTTTTCCAGGCAACAACGTTTACAAATATTCAATAGTAAATGATCTCACCAAAATTTTGATAGTGTTTCTTGATATGAAAATATTTTATATAATATTTTCCTGAGTTGAGAAATAATCAGAGTATCTTATAGACATCTCTGATAAGATATCGATAAGGTATTGATTTCAATATTTATTCAAAGGAGATAATGAAAATATACTAATTCGAGCAAATTCAAGTGTTTAGGACAATAGTGAAGTATTATCATAGGTCTTGTTCATATACAAGCGAGAAAGCATTTTTTCAATCAACTTGAAGCACAAAGTACAGTATGCTTTATCCCTCAACATCTCATCGCTTGCTACGTATTTGGTACAGTTTCCGTTCAGTAAAAATCACTATTTAATTACAACATCTACGACTATGTAATTAATGATATACTGTTGTTATGTATCAATTATAAATATGAACTACGTCTCGCTTTAAACCTCTCGATCATTCCTTTCACCTCTTGCTTGTTATCAACTATCCTGGCTTTTTATTGGTCGTCCAATTCGAATGTTGCTATCCTTACCCTTTCCATCATCTCTCTATTCAAAGTCCCTCAAAGAATGCGAGCAAGCAAAAGTTTAAAGTTTCTTCATTGTATCTTCCTTAAATTTCCGTAAATGCTATTTGTGATTTCTCTGGCGGAACCGGAAGCAGTTAGAAGGCGCTTCATAGAGGATTTGTTATGGAGGCTTACATTATGTAGGCCTACATTATCAGAGCAATATTCCATATATACTGTAGAGAAAAGGTCTACATATAATGATGTGATTGGCGTGACTTTAGCTTCATCAGGATACTATGACTTAATTAAAGATATAAATAAGCGAGGACCTAATAATAATCACAATCTGAGTTACTTTACTTGATTTCTTTTCTTTTTCTTTATAGTTTGCTTGATTAAAAATATGGATTAGAGGGGGGAAATCTCTATTGTAGAAAGTGAAATAAAAGTGAAGATGTTGGAAAGCAAGATTAAAGAAAAGAAGTGGGAGTGGAGAAATAGTTTACAGCTGAAGAGAATACAGAAAAGACCTTGAATGAACGATTACAGTGATTCACTGGAGGTGCACTGACTTCTCAACACTCCTATTAGGTCAACGAATATTGTTAGCTTGAAAAACTCCATCTCTTAATATTAATGAGTAAAAGGTCATCTGGCGAAGATTGATTCCCTCCTTTTTTTATTATTGTTATCATTATTGAAGGTAAATCTAGTGAGGCGTCAGAGAAATCGTAAGTCTTCCAATGTGATGTTCAGGTATCTACAGCCATCGTCAGTTACTGCAAGATCTACTTAGAAAAGTCATTGGATTATCTAACAAACTCATAAATTAAGTTTGTATATATTATTTATATTTATATTTATATTTTATATCTTTATATTTTTCTTCTGAAAATTATTTAATATATCATATAGATCACTGGACCAGAAGTAGTTATCACTCTTATGTTCTCTTCCCTGATGGTTGTAATAAACACTATCTACCTGATTTACAAAAAGGACTCATGGCTGCCAGGTAGCAGCAAGAGTCCGTGCTGGCATAAGGCCAAGAAGGCATAAGACTAATAGAATAGCCAAGTAATAATCTCAGAGTTCCTATTATTATTCCGGAAAGGATACAAAAATTTAAAAAAAAAATAGTTTTTATGCAAAGTGATTATAAAAGCTCTCTATAAATGGCTTCCAATTGAAATGCGTCGAAGAGAGTCGCTTTTTGTTTCTGGTGACAACATTTTTGTTCTTGCTGACAACATTATGTAACAAAATAGCTTTTAGAGAAAAAAGATTTATTATTATAAGCCTTGAGCGACAGTAAATAGATAT
>NC_090727.1:105675083-105742583 GCF_036898095.1 Palaemon carinicauda | reverse complement strand
TCAATCAGATATGAAACGTCATTGAAAAATATGGCATAAAAATAAAGGGCAGCTTACAAATGCCATGACCATAAGTTCTGAATGTTGTTAGGTGACTACATTATTTGTGAGTTCGAGAAGGTTATTTTTTGCGGATAAAAAAAAAAGGAATAAAGCTTCCTAGTTTATGTTCTCTCAACCCTAAACAAATAAAAATGAATACTGAGATGACATTCCTACTCATGAGCAATTACCTTATTATTATTATTATTATTATTATTATTATTATTATTATTATTATTATTATTATGATGATGATGATGATTACAAATACTATTATTATTATTATTATTATTATTAATATTATTATTATTATTATTATTATTATTATTATTATTACGAAAATAGGAAACGTTATTTTATAGAAATTATTATATGCTATAAATCAGTGAGCAATGATTTGAAGAAAAGTAAATGAAAAGAGTTGTTGCAACAATATGTATTGAACGTTAACAGCAATTCAAATTCCACAAAAAAAAAAAAAAATGATATCATGAGGTGTTAATAGTAGGAGTTGAACTGCTAATTGTCACGCATTGGAGCGATATTATTATTATTATTATTATTATTATAACTTGCTAAGCTACAACCCTAGTGGGAAAAGCTGAATGCTATAAGCCGAGGGCTCCAAAAGGAGAAAATAGCCCTGTGAGGAAAGGAAATAAGGAAACTATAAGTCATTATTCTTAGTTCTTGTTATGAATAATACCTTCAAATATCATTTACTATTTTCCACTTAGAAAAAGAATTCTACAATCATGTGCACACAACAATTATGTTTAATACATTCCTAAAGGAAGGAGTCCATTGCAGTTTGTGTACAAAAATTGTGGAAGCGAAATCCCTTAATCATATATATACATATGAATTGGTAGTTACGATGGATTATCCACTGTTTAAAATTAAGAAGTTATTTGAATTCCCTTTAATAAAGGGAAAAGAAAGCTCATCACTCGGTCTTTAAAGTGTGCAATATATATGCGGTAAAAGCAGCAACGGATTCTGCTGATAGAAAGATAAATATTTATACCCCAAATCTTTTATTAATTATGTGAAAATACTTTTAGTTTTCCATCAAAGTTATAAAACGTTCTCAACAACCTGGTCTTGAAAGCCATAGCCTTCCCAGTAAAGAATATTTCACAGTTGATTTTTGAACATCAGTTCTTATGCAAAAGCCCTATTAACAAGGTTCAACCTCATCCTCTACTGTGGGTGCAGCTTTTGCCTTGAGAAGATACACTGAATATCTCGGAATCTTTCACAATTACTTTCAAGTTAGTTCGAGCATATTTCGCATTTCACATTCGTTATCGTAAACAACCAGCAAAACTCAGATAGAATTGCTATTTCCCTGGCTGAGGTTTTCCCTCAGTCAGGTTGCCATTCAGAATTAAAATTGCAACTCTTCCATCAAGTAATATGATACGCCATTATCAAGAATTTGCGAGAGGCTAATGCCAGGATTCAATTATGCAAAAGAGCTTTTAGGATAATTGTATTGACCTTTTTCGCTGCCTGCGATATTTTGCGTTGTTATACATTTTCTATGCGGACCGTCAGAAATGATAGCTAAATATTAGGTACATATGAACCCTAACGCTGATGCAGCCCCCTCTCACCAGGATATGACTACTCCCTCTCCTCAATACCCGAGAGACTGAGAGAGCTGAGCATGACTGGAAAGATATAGCTCTCTATCTACTTATATATATATATATATATATATATATATATATATATATATATATATATATATATATATATATAGAACCAGACACTTGTTCTTTATTTTATAAGGAAGATTTGCCAATCTCTTTTTCTGTTTTTACAGCATTTCTGAATGTGTTTTTTATTTGTAATGTTTTGGAAATGAGCCATTAATTGTTATGCCTGAATTTATTGAGTATTTCGTTTGAATCTTTTCTTATCAATTTTCTATTCACTTGTCAGTGTTTTGTATATTCTGCAATCATTTTAATGTTCTGCGCTTTTGATTTCAATACTCATTGTGTTTAGGCTTTGCTAAGTAATATAACACTATTAACAGTTTCTTATGCTACTCCTTACATATACATATACATGTATATACATATAAATATACAGATACATTTACATACATATACATACATAAATACATAAGAGTGCAGATAACACACCACCTCAATTATTTACTTATTTATTTATCATTATTTCTTTTCCTTGAATAAACCCCTCGAGATATTAGGCCTATATAGACAACTTTGACTATAATCGAAGCTTCGGCTTATGATAATTTATTGCAAGTTTCGAAACCACGACACTAACTTTTGCTTTATACACAAAACGACATAAGCAAAATCAAATAATAACTTTGAATTCATAACCCAAATGCATAATTTGTTATCATTAGACTACAGGACTAAGCTTAAATTATTTCCCCTCTTCCTCACTCAGACATTAACGCATTTAATTTTTTTTCCTATTTTTTAAGTCTGATATCTTTTAATAATATATTTTTTTTTTTTTATGGAAGTGGACCAATGTTGTCTTATACATACACACACGTTTGTCTGACGCCAACTTATAAAAGCATCACCAGTTTCCCACACCGCTAGTCCATGCATTGGTAGAGGAGGAGAAGAAATAAGATAAGAAAGAGTTGATGATGGGAAGAAGAGAGAGAGAGAGAGAGAGAGAGAGAGAGAGAGAGAGAGAGAGAGAGAGAGAGAGAGAGAGAGAGAGAGAGAGAGAGAGAGGAGAATCAACACCAGACCAAAAGAAAGCCTGTTGCTGTTTTGCTGGATAACCGGGGGACGTCAGTGACAGGATACTCTCTTCCTATCCTGCCTGTCTCGGAACCCCAAACCGAGAGGTAGTCCTGAATCGGAAGACACCTAAGAGGAAGGATCCTCAACGGAGTCGATTTCTTAGGGCTTGACCCGAACCAGGACTCTCGGAAAACCCGAGTTTCTTTACTTCAGGTTATCCAGGATGATACAGACATCACTACCATTACTGCTCGGAAAATATTCTCCATTTAAGAAGACTCAAACATTCTATGGAAAGTTTATAGATTTGTTGATAAATTCATAATTTCTTATAAAGGTTCATAATTAAGAATTTAGTTGCCTTTAGTACTAATTATTACGGCTATTTAAGAATTTTAGATTTTTTTCATCAAATAAATCAGTAATTTGATGGGCAAGAAGAGGCACCCGATGAGATACTACTGCTAGAGAGTTATTTGGTACTGTTATGGCAAGATAGTACTACATTGGATCCCTCTCTGGCTAAAGCTCATCTTTTCTTTGCCTAATTTTCGAGTCAACACAATATTAATCTCTCCATTAACTTTTAAAGGCCAAGACTGAGTAACAATATTTTTATTCAAATTTGATTTTCAAAATGATTGATTAAAAATTTGGTGTTGATGTACTCTACATACGATGAAGAGCATATAAATAGATGGAGAGAGTTGACTCGAGCGGCCGACCCTGCTATACAATAGGAATGATGAGGTTGAAAGAAGAAGTCAGTTACTTGAGTAGCTAAGCCAATCTATAGTCTAAGCTTAAAACATTATTTACAAGAACAATATCATGTCGACCTTTCATTGGTCGGAAATTTAGTCTGAACACTCTGTCATTGAGATGTGATTTAAAGATAAAAGACTTTTCACCCTCAACTTCAATACTCATTTGTTAGGCCTATAAATATTTCTATTCCTCCACTTGAATATCCAACCTAAAATATCCTTCGAACAGTCACAAATATTTTCCGAGATTTCACTATAACTGTTGTTGGTTCGTAACTATGGCGTCTAAGTTCAAACAATATTTATAGACCATGTTTGATACAATTCTTTGGACACTTTCTTTTTACAGAATGTGAAGTGTGAAGTGGATGATGAATGGAGAAGTATTGTTTTAAAAACTCAAGATAGAGACGACTGGCGAATTGAAACCGAGGCCCTTTGCGTCAATAGGCTTAGGAGATGATGATGATATTTATAATGAATTTTTATTAAAACTCTAAAGTGTCCATATCATAAATTGGTCATTTTTATTTATGAAAAATAACTTCACTGAAATAATTTCTTCCTATCAAAAAAAAAAAAAAAAAAAAAAAAGTCCTCAGGATCTGAAGCTGAGTCTAAATTCAGAGAAAATTGCGTAATCGTTTGTACACTAAAGCAGATCGTATTTGCTGCTACCAAAAAACACAAGAGGAATATATATGCCGGATTTTAGAATACTGCACAAAAGCAACAATGTTCCTGCTGACTGTAATGCCAGGTAGGCCTACAGTACAATGCTCTATAGATGCAGGAGCTGTAATGTTATATAGGCCTACAATGCAACGCTTAAGACATATAGATGCAGAAGCTGCAATGTAAGATAGGACTATAATGCAACGCTTAAAATATATAGATAAAGAATCTTCAATGCAGGGTGGGCCTACAATGCAATACTTAAAGCATATAGATAATTTAAAAGGAAAACATGACGGTGTTTTTATGCTTTGACATCACCGCACTTGAAGGATCACAGTCTTTAGGCCTACGCAATACGAACTGGCGGTTAACTGACTTATGAAAACTCGATTATGAAGCCATTTTCTAATCTTGCTTTCTAGTTTGGCCCTTTTCCTTATTTCTTCATCTGTGGCTTTGATCTAACTGATTTTAATCTTTTATTAGCGCATTTAAATTGTCTCTGGATAATTGAAACACTTAGGATTTCCTCTGTTCCTTTCATGTAGCCGCTTCTCTCACTCCGAGCAACTCCCACACAAGCAAATTATCTCCTCGATTTCAAGGACAAAAATGCTTATACAATTAGTTATCCCATATAGAAATTATTAAATCCCTCATTAGGAATATATTATTTTGATAAATGTATGATTCACATTAGTTTTGGAATGGAATTTAAATTTTGAGGCTTTTAAAATTAAAGAGTCACATAGAAATTTGAAATATCTATATATGATGAAATTATTTTGATGGTTTCTGGGCTGCCAACGCAAGACTCCGTGTCTTACACAAGGTAAGGCAATCTACACACACACAGTCATGTGTCATTCGTCGATCCATTCCTTGTTGTGTTAATATTATTTTTTACATCAACCATTATCATTATTAATAGATGTTGGGTATTAATCATAGCATAAAACTGTTATAGTGATCTTAGGCCTTCTTCTTCTATTATTATTATCATTATTATTATTATCATTATTATAATTATTCTTATCATTGTACGTGACCCGTCAAAAAAATGAGGGCTGAATCTTTAGATAGATATGCACACACACGTACTCCCTTCTCCCCAGGGTATGACTACTCCCACTCCCCCCAACCAGTGGGACGGGGAGAGCTCAGTGTAACCAAAAATAAATAAATATATATATATATATATACATTCATATATATATATATATATGTGTGTGTGTGTGTGTGTGTGTGTGTATAACCATACAATTGCTCTTTATTATGTAAGAGATATTATCATTATTATTATTACCTCCACTATCGAAGTTTGCGTGTGTGTGTGTTAGTTTGTGAATAGCTTTCCGGCCACAATTTGAATTGCGATCAATGGAACTTGCTTGGATTAACTGTTATGTAAAAAAAAAAAAAACTGGAAATTATTATATTTTTGAAGGTCAAGATCACCTTCAGGCAAAATCTTAAAGTCAAAGGTCAAGGTCAAGCAAAAGGTCGAGAAATAAGCTGCTGCATGGAGGTCTGTACTCTAGTGAGTGCCCTTCTAGTTTGTGTTATTATTACTGTTATTATTATTATTATCTCGAAGCAGCAACAGACATAAATAAGTTATATCGTCTCCGAAATTGTACAATGGGAAACGTGAAAAAAAGAAGCTACCTGATGGATACAGTGACCAGGAACTAGCAAATAATTTTCTAGCATTCTTTAATAACAAAATTGAAAATATAACCAGGTCATTTGTAAATACTCAACATCAGATTAATAAGACACCAGGCACAGGGACACAATTAATATGATTTAACGACATAACACAAGATGACATCACCAGGACTATCAAGAGAGCAAAGAAAAAAAACTGCGCGATCGATCCTATGCCAATATCTGAAGTAATTGGAGAGAAAAACTTTTCTAGTCTAGCCGAAATAGTTATGAGAATAGCAAATGCAAGCATTAATGAATGCAAGTTTCCCAAATCTGAGAAAATGGCTACAGTCACACCAGCTCTGAAAAATGCTCTGGACTACCTGGAATTAAGCTCATATAGACCTATTTCGAATCTATCCTTTGATTCATAAGTGCTTGAATAAGCAATTCTTGAACAATTAGTCAGTCACTTAAAAGTAATAGGAGCTTTGCTTGACAACCAATTGATAACAGACAAGAAGATGTCTTTCGCAAGCTTTGTAGGACATAAAAATCCAACGTTCCAATATCTTCAGCAAATATAAAAGTTGTAGAGACATCAAGGAAAAGTAAAAATCACAAGAAAATTCAAGTAGTTGGAAACAAGACATGTTAATAAAATTCTGAGACCCCGAAAATTCCAAGACACTTCTGAGCTTCCTCAAAGAAGATGAATTCCATTGCGTTCCATTTTTATTAAGGGGAAGAGAGAGAGAGAGAGAGAGAGAGAGAGAGAGAGAGAGAGAGAGAGAGAGAGAGAGAGAGAGAGAGAGACCCTATATCATGGGTTTTATTAATATGATCATATTTAAAGATTGATTAAGTTGCCTAGCGTCGCAACTACAAAGGTCATTGACACTAGGCGGCGTCATAACTGCCAGGGTCACTGACGCCTCAAGGTAGAATGAAACGCAGTAAAGAAAAGAGTATTTAATCATCATATCATATCCCTGAAGACGGAGAGGAATTTGGAACGTTCAAGTCAGAATAATCTTTTCAACTGAAAATTTCGGATATTATTATGTAAATTATTATGAAATTCGACATCACTGAATTTTGATACGCTTATTTTTGGAATTAGAATTACTTTCACGATAAAAAAACAAAAATATTTTTCTAAATGATTCCCAATTGTAATTTTAATAAATATTTAATGGGATCAAGTTGAAAATCTTTTTTTCTTTACATTCCTCTAATTCTGCCTTAAGTCTCCGGACGAGTTCTTCAAGATTTCCTTTGGAACTCCGGAAGAAATTCGCTCGGAAGTGATTGATGCAGGACTTCCTTCCCTACTTTGAACATTTAATTTCGTACAGTAGATTTTAATTTATAGAAGCAAATATTGATATATATAATCAATATTATTTCTATCTAAAGTAAAAATTATTTTGTTAATAAAACTACTAATAAACATAATATTAATGTTTACTGACTCAAAATATTGTATAACATTCTCCTTGTCATTTGCTTGAAATTCTTATTCTTGTAACTTCCTGAAAGTCTTCTCATTCTTCAGGGATATGAAAGAAAGATTAAATGATATTTTCGCTCTCTGTCTTTACATCGTTTTCTTGCTGCTCCATCATCATCTTCAACTTTTACTTCACAAAAGGTTGAGGTAATTCATTAATGTCCTGTTCTATTTTTTTTAATTAGAAATATACTAAGATATTTATGCTGTATATATATATATATATATATATATATATATATATATATATATATATATATATATATATATATATATATATATATATATATATATATACACTATATATCTATATTTATATATACAACCGGGAAATATTTGGACATACAGTACTAGCATTGTCTGAAACATGGTTAAATAACTTGGACAAGGCAAAGATAATTAAAATGGCATTTCCCCCCCCCCCCCCCCAGCACACGCCTTCTTTCACATACCGAGAGAAAGTAGGTCTGGTGGGTGTGTCGGACTCATTATTCATGAAAGTTACTCAAATCTCAAAATGTTAAATGGAACTAGTGTACCAAGCTTTGAATGTATAGAAATAAACTTTACACACAAAAAAAAATAATCCTTTGTAACAGTGGTTCTTAAACATTTTTGCCTTGCGCCCCCCTTCTGCACTAAGCATAGAACCCATGCCCCCCTCCCCACCCTTGAAATTTTTGCCAAACTAGAAAGTACCGTATGTATGTATGTATTGTTTTTATAAACAATATGTTGCGTTTTGTATGCCAATATACTTCATTGGTTATATGAGTATATGGATGAATGATGGATTTCTATTTCATTGCTGTTGATTTTTTATGGGAATGCACTGTACTATATTTCAATAAAATAAGCATTGTTCATAGAAAATGGGTAAAATGATTATATCATGATGAAACAAAATTTCATCTTAATCTTTTTTCAAAATTTTTTAGCATTATACAGATTACAGTCATTACATTGATAGAAAATACTAAAATAAATACTTATTACTGCAAAAATTAAACATAATTTTTAGTCTTAATACAATCATTCATGGATCATGATCACATCAAAAAATATTACACATCCTCCTTAGTGATTAATTTATCCATACTTATGTAGTATTGTAAAACAAAAGACATCATAATTACTACATTTTTATTTTCATTGTTACTATTTTAACTGCTTGTAATATTATAGAAAAAGTGGATTATAGCCAGTGGCCTTTTTGACTAAGTGCTAGTCATCAGTGGGATGGGTGATACTGGCTCTTTTGAGCAACTAGTCGGGGAATATTTAGTGGTGTTTGGCTCAATGCATATCGGAGACCACTTGCCACATCAAGCTAATTTCTTTTCTTCGTTGTGATTCTTACTAATGCTGAGAACTCTGTTTCACAATAATTTATTCTTAACATCTTCACGTTTACGAGGATTCCAAATGCATATATAATTATATATATCGTAGTTATTCATGCACATTTATATGTATATATATATATATATATATATATATATATATATATATATATATATATATATATATATTATGTGTGTGTTGTGTAATGCCACGTATTTCAATTTCTAAAATCTGGTTACTGGCCTATATGCATAATGCATATGCAAAATTTCATTATAACTCCCCTTTTCACATCTCAAATAAATGAACACCCTAGTTGTAGGTATATCGAATGAAACAAATATATTATGCAGGTGAAATAATGATAACGTACAATACATTTGCATAAGCTGGTAAGTCATACCATGATATGAACAAATTTTTCTGCACGTTAACGTGTTACACACACATTTAGATTTTTGATACTGCACATAACTTATCTAAAATAGTAAAACAGCTACAAAGGAATGAATGGACATACAGTAAACACACGCCCAAAAAAGAAAAAAATACTTATAAATCAGAACTGCACTAAATACATTAAAAGTAATGTAGTAATTACCAGTACTTGATAATATTTGAAATATATTATGCAGGACTTAAATTTCTCACTACTTCGTTTGACAGACTGAGCCAGACTACTGCAACCCTTTGTTATTATAGGAGCAGATGAGATGAGCAATAAGGTGGTACAAAACGCGTTCAGTTCCTGGGGAAACATTTCTATGACCGCTCTCATCTAAGGGTTAGCCACATGTGTCACTTTCATAACTTTTGGCATTTATTAATTGAGATTTTGGCATGTTTTGAGATGATAATTAAAAAAACATATGGAAGTAGTGATAATGTTTTTGACTATTTTGCAATTAATTTTAGAAAAAAAAATGGCACCATCTAGCTGCCCTGCTTGCGCCCCCTTGGAAGCTCCTGGCGCCCCCCTAGGGGGGCACGCCCCCCAGTTTAAGAATCACTGGTCTACAAACCTCCGAGAACAAACACTAGTATCTTTTTTGAAGAATTTGGTGCTTTCATTGATATGATTATCATAGAGAAAAACGAATTAGTTATCTGTGGAGACTTAGATTTTTGGAAGGATGACGCATCAAATCCTGACGCTTTGGCATTTAGTGAGTTACTAGAATCATATCGACTAGTGAATAATATCGCCTGGGAATACGTTGGACCTAGTTTTGAATGATGACATAAATAATATTGTATCTGATATAAATGTTGAAGAGAAATGTACAAACTTCTTACGTTTAGTCTACCTCTACAGAAACATGCAATAGTAAAGAAAATAAACTTAGACATAAATCAAATTTTTCTCCTACCGTATTTATTGAAGAAGTTACAAAACTAAATAAACGATGCTATCAATATTCCCTGTGATCATGATGGCCAACGTCTGTTGGGAGCTAAGTGTGTTAACTGTCTTACGACCACTTACAATAAAGTGAGTAAAAGTGAATATGATACCATGTGCCCGCCGATGGAAAAGACTATATCTGTAAGAGGCCAATTTCCTTGGTTTGATGGAGAGACTTTAGCGAAAAAGAGGGGAAAAACGTAAAGAAAGTAAGTGCAATCGGTTAAAAGCTGAAAGTACATGGCTAGAATACAAAAACTGCTACGTGTCAATATAACTACCTACTAAGAAGGAAAATAAGTGAATACTATTAGAGAAAGATCCTCGAAGCAGCAACAGACTTAAATACAGTAATTTATATCGTCTCTTGATTCATATTATGGGAAATGTAAAAGAAAAGAAGCTACCTGATGGATACAGGGATCAGGAACTAGCAAATAATTTTCTAGTATTCTTTAAAAGTAAAATTGAAAATATAACCAGGTCATTTGTGAATACTCTTAATATCAGATTAATGATACACGAGACACACAGACAATATTAATAAGATTTAACAACATAACACAAGATGGCATCACCAGGATTATCACGAGAGCAAAGAAAAAAAACTGCGCGATCGATCCTATGCCAATATCTGAAGTAATTGGAGAGACAAACTCTTCTAGTCCAGCCGAAATAATAATGAGAATAGCAAATGCAAGCATTAATGAATGTAAGTTTCCCAAATCTGAGAAAATGGCTACAGTCACACCAGCTCTGAAAAATGCTCTGGACTACCAGGAATTAAGCTCATATAGACCTATTTAGAACCTATTCTTTGATTCATAAGTGCTTAGTAGTAATAGGAGCTTTGCTTGACAACCAATTGTTAACAGACACGAAGATGTCTTTCGCATGGTTTGTAGGACATAAAAATCCTACGTTCCAGTATCTCCAGCGAATATAAAAATTGTAGAGACATCAAGGAAAAGGAAAAATCACAAGAAAATACACGTAGTTGGAACTAAGACATGTTAATAAAATTCTGAAAGACTACAAAAATTCCAAGACACTTCTGAACTTCCTCGAAGAAGATGAATTCAATCACGTTCCGTTTTTATTAAGAGAGAGAGAGAGAGAGAGAGAGAGAGAGAGAGAGAGAGAGAGAGAGAGAGAGAGAGAGAGAGAGAATCTACACCTTGTATACAAACCGAAATTGAGTCGACCTCAAAATTTCAAAGCTATCTAAACTAGTCTTCATTCTATTAGAGATCACATAAACTACAGGAATTGCAAAGAACAATATCACAAGTCACTACCAAAACAAAAACGCAATACCTATTCTGAGGTGATGACATTAAGATATTAATACAATCTCTCTCTCTCTCTCTCTCTCTCTCTCTCTCTCTCTCTCTCTCTCTCTCTCTATCTATCTCTCAAGAGAACTGAGAGCACAATCAATTAGCATTACTGCCACCCACATCATACTCTTATTGAGTACCCTTTAGCACCTTTAAACTCCCTTGGGGGGCCGGAACTACGAGTCTAAGAGCCCCTTCCAGAGTAACTACGAGCAATCTACGATGACGAATTCGTAGTCGTGTACATTTTAAGCTTTGAAAAGAATAATATCGTTAAATATAGCGAAATATGAAGATGGTTAATCACTTAATAACTGATGAAAGAATCTTCCCCAAAATTTCTAGACCGATTTTTTCTCTTCTTATCATGCCTTAAACTATGCAATCTTCAATCTCCAAATCGATCCCTGCCGGTTACCGTGAGTTAAAGCTGTTTACTGAGGAGGCCACTGCCGTGGTTGGGCACCACAGTGGAGGGTTGGGCTTGCCCGACTGACGTTCTGGTGATCACCTTTTCTGATGAAACTGGAACTGAAACCAGACACCTTCAACTTTTAAATATCAATACTGCAGAGACATCAAGGGATAAAAATACACGCAGAGATGTAAATAGAATTCGGGACGACTACGAAAATCCCAGGACACTACTGAGCCTTTTCAAAGAAGGTGATTTCACAGATGTTCAGTTTTTACAAATTAAGAAAGGGAATATGCTGCCTGAATGAGAGAGAGAGAGAGAGAGAGAGAGAGAGAGAGAGAGAGAGAGAGAGAGAGAGAGAGAGATAATAAAAAATTTAACCCAATTTCAAACGGGTGTTAATTAAAAATGCAAATTTACACAATACCATATAGCAATTCAGGAAATAAATGAGATACTGTGAACAGTATAGAAGGGACCTATTAGCAGGAGGGATGGAGATCGAGAGGGAGGCAGAAGATTAGATGGCGAGAAAAGGTGAAGGATGATAAGGAGAGAAGAGGTTTGGTGGAAGAGGATGCCTCTGAGGGAAAGCATTGGAGAGGACGCATCAGGCAACCGTGTAGGGATGGAGGTGGAGTAGAAGAAGAAAAACCATAAACCATTAATCTAAAACTTTTGGAAACATATAATCTTTTCGAATAAAGTTTTATGTATTTATGATAAACACATCCTATTATATGAATTTTAAGATTTTGGGATTTTGATAACTGTTACCGTACGCATGTCTATCATTTCTAGCTCTTCGTCAAAAATCGGAATAGCTCATTAGGGTGTTGTTGTGCTCTGACCTTAAAATGCCGACATTATTAACTAATTATGCTTAATGCATAATTCTAATGGAAACCCCCTTCTGACGTCATCATATAGATCCGAAATCATCAAAGCGATTAACCACCTAGGGGTTAGACGCACCGTCAAAAAGCCCCTGTCCGGAGAGAAGCTCCGGGCAATCTAAAGAAGAAGAGGAATCAAAGCGAGCCCACCTTCGCCTAATGTCATAACACACGAGATAATTAATCAATTCTCGTCGATTTTGGAAATCAGTTAAGTTTACGATTTACAAAAAGGAAGAAGAAATTGTCCATTTGTATTGCATGAATGAATATATAATTATATAAGAATTATTGCTCTTTAAGAGATATATATAATATCCATGTTGCTCATTTTCTGTTTCTTTTTACTATTCCCATCATTATTCTTTCCATAGCTCTTCGAGTTGTAACTAATGCAAGTTCTAAAGCTTTAGTAAGGCTCCAGGTTTCTGATGCATGAGTTAATACTGATAGAACCATCTGATTAAATAACATCCTTTTTGAAATGTTATCTATATATATATATATATATATATATATATATATATATATTTATAGAGAGAGAGAGAGAGAGAGAGAGAGAGAGAGAGAGAGAGAGAGAGAGAGAGAGAGAGAGTATATATATATGAAAACACAATCTAATGTATTAGAGACGTCCAAAACCCGATGACTTACATAAAACAGCATATGGTGATGAATACATTTATTAACTAACTTATAAATAAACAAATATATATATAGTATATACATACATATATATATATATGTATATATACAAATATATGTGAGTGTGTGTGGATGGGTGGCTGCGTTTGCGTTGAAATGTATAAACAATACCATAGAAATTCTAATAAACGGGGGATAACCTCTGGCTAGGTGATCACACATATCAATTTGTGTGTGTATATATATATATATATATATATATATATATATATATATATATATATATATACTGTACATATATATATATATATATATATATATGTATGTATATATGTATACACACACACACACACACACATATATATATATATATATATATATATATATATATATATATATATATATATATATATATATATATAAAACACGTCTATTGTATCTTTCGCCGTTACGACCAATCTTACTTCTTTCCTTTTCCTTTTCCATAATCCTTTTGGTTCTGAGCTTGAAAAGAAACATTGAATTTCCCTTTCCATTGGAAAAATAAACAACTCTATTTCATATAGCTCAAAAATTCATGATTCCAACTCACGTTCTCCGAAAGATCAATTTATTTCTTAATACTATTACTTGTTCACCTGATCTTTCGAAGTTGTTAGTGTCACTGTATAGCAGGGTCGGCCACCCAACTCAACATTCTCCATCTATTTGTACTTGTTGCATCTTCCTCCTGTTGACCCAACCTACCAAGCAAACCTCTTCTCCCCACATCCATCCTTCGGATCAGTTGACGTCCTACACTCCTTCTCCCCATCACTGGCACGTTCTTCGTTCTCATGGTTGATTCTACCTCCTTCCTTCATTCTCTCTCTCTCTCTCTCTCTCTCTCTCTCTCTCTCTCTCTCTCTCTCTCTCTCTCTCTCTCTCTCTCTCTCTTTATATACATATATATATATATATATATATATATATATATATATATTTATCTTTCCGGTTACGGTCAGTGGCATTGCCAGACGTATATCTACACGGTATCTCCCCGTTCCTAGCTTAAGTGGGAGTGGGGTACCTTAAGAGATACACTCAGAAACCAAGCCTCGTCGTAGTTAGAGAAGGGGGAGGGGCGTGGAAGGGTTGAATCTGTGTCTGTGCAAATCTACCTAAATATTTAGCTCCTCCTCTGGTATCATCTTTCACATTACATATACAGCACATTCTTCTATATGTCCCGACTCACCGTGCTTCCCATTAGCGATATTCAAGCAATCCATCTTGATACCTCATCTTGGCTGGCAATTCAGTTCCCTCATCTTTTTTATTTTCATAAAATGTAAAATACTTCCACCATTTCATCTTTGACTCAAGAAGGAAAAAGGTTCATATATCACGAGACGAGATGTTGGTAGGTAAACATCTTCAAGAGATCGATACATCATATCCTACATAGCTAAGCATTCTGTTTTTGTTTTTTTTCTTAGAGCGGAAAATTAAGAAAAAATCAACCTTTTCATCTTGTTTCAGCCCTTTTCGGGGGCATCTTAAACCTAAAACTGTAACCCAATATTCAAAAAGTATTCTCAAGAGCTTCTTTTATAAAGTATTTATCGATTAATCAGATTATCGAGGTGAAAAAAAAATAACCTGACTCACAGGACTGGCGAAGGTTCATTATGAAAACAAAAAAGGTAACTATAACTAATAAACAACAAATTAGTTAACAAAGTTAATTATAACTTGTCAGTTACAATATTGTAGAACTTTATTAACAGGTATAACTAAAAATTATGGTTCTGATAAAATCTTTTGTAAATACTTCCAATTAAAGACTTATTATTATCAGTTATCGACTTAACGTTGCACATTCTTCCGAGATACGCTTTAATATCAGTGGTATGGCATTCTCCAGAGAAGGGTGATGGGTCACAAGGAGGAGGGGGGGGCGCATGAGTAAACACGTAATAAATGAGTGCGTCCTCTTCCCAGATGGATGCGGTGACTTCCTTTTCCTTTTTGTACTGATAACTGTCATTATCACACATAACTGATTCTACAGCTATTCGTTATTAAAGGACTTTTGATAAGTCCTGTTATAGCTACTGGAAACATTCAGAATTGATCTCGTCAGAGTTTTGGTAGCCTTTTGGAAACGTCCTTACCTGGCGATGCCTTGGACAGGAGTTCGAGAAACGTTCAATCTCGATAGTTTCTTGAAGTGTCTGCAACCTCACCATCCTTGTAAGCTACGGATAGTGGTTTGGGGAAGCCTATAGGTCTACTTGCTGAGTCATCAGCAGCCATTGTCTGGCCTCCCTGGTCTGACCTTAATTGAGACGAAGCTTGGGCGCTGATCCTATGTGCATATGGTCAGTCTTTTGATCATTCTCCTGCTAGGGCGTTGTCACCGTCCCTTGCCTCTGCCATTCATGAGTGACCTTTAAACGTTTAGATATGGTTACTGGTATATCTGTTTTGTTTGATTCTCTTGCTTTGCTTACTTCAATCATTTTAAGAGTTTTACATTTCCTGGAAAATGAAGTTTTTGGGTTTTTCTAAACCAAATAGAAAATAATAATGTTTTTGAAGGGAAGATTCTAATAACTTTTGCAGGAGATAGAATTGCAGATACTTAAAATAAAGGCTTTGTTAGGAAACAAACTTGGACCTTTTTATTTGGATTTAATGCTGGAAGATTCGCAACTATTTTTGTTCACAGCGAAACGGGAAACTTTTCTTCTAGTTTGCTCCATTCTGATACTTTGATACTCTGGCTCGTTAAGCATAACTTTACAGGAAAACTATGAATAGGTATATGTTCGGACTACTGTTTATGTATCATCTGAAGGAAAGGAAGTTCCTTAAATCGATTTAGGATTACATTTGAATCCGAAACTTCATTGGGTTGCTTGTTCTCTTTCGAATAAAAGGTCAGGAATGAGGAAGATGATCAACAGCAAGTCGAATTCTGAATAAAGAGTTTTGAGAAGATAATCTTCCCTACGAAAACTAACCGAGGCCCTTTGCGTCAATAGGCATATGAGACAATGAGACAATAATTAAGAGAGAGAGAGGAGAGAGAGACATATATATATATATATATATATATTATTATATATATATATATATATATATACAGAGAGAGAGAGAGAGAGAGAGAGATACATATTTTATATATATATATATATACATATATATATATATATATATATGTGTGTGTGTATGTATATATATATATATATATATATATATATTTATACATATATATATATTCCGGTCATGCTCAGCGGCAGTGCAAGATGCATAATCATTTAATCTCTCCACGTTCCTCGGGTGGTGAGGAAAGGGAGTAGTCATACCCTGGTGGTACTCTGAGAGGAATGGGGGAGGGGTGGGAAGGGTTGAATCTGAGTGTGCATATCTAAATATTTAGCCACCATTGTTGACGGGTCAGGTATACTTAAAAAAAAAGAAATAAAAAGAAAAAAAACAACAACACTATTTCTGGTTACTCAACAAACACGATCGAAAGTAAATCTCTTTGTAAACGCCATCTGTCGTGCCCTTGAAATGGATTAGTACAAATGTACGACAGTCAGACGGTAAATTGACTTGCCAGTGAACCCTTAAGGAAATCTTGGCAGCATCAAAATGTATTTCGAACTGACTTATTCCGAAAGAGACTGAAATGAAAGGTGAAATGTCTCCCCTTTCCTTTTGTCATTATTCAAAGCATTCTGCAATCGAGTTTCTACAAGAAATAAGTCCGACGCCTCACTCTACTCTGCAGTAACAGAATACTGCTGAACTTCTTAATGAATATGGAAATGAGCCAAATAGAGTTCGAGAGTCAAATAGGGTTCAGTAACTATTAGATGTATATTATAAAAGTGTAATCGATTCGTTAATATTAACGACTAAATATCTACATAGATAAGCAGACTCACGCATCCCTCTCTCACCAGGGTACGACTAGTCCCTTTCTCCCATTCCCATCATCTACGCCTATTGTTGCAAAGGGCCTCGGTGAAATTTCGCCAGTCGTCTCTATCTTGAGCTTTTAAAACAATACTTCTCCATTCATCATCACCTACTTCACGCTTCATAGTCCTCAGCCATGTAGCCCTGGATCTTCCAACTATTCGAGTGCCTTGTGGAGCCCAGATAAAGGTTTGGTTAACTGATCTCTCTTGGGGAGTGCCATTTAATTCCCCATATTCTTTTGAGGGCTTTGTTCTCAAAACTACAAAATATGTTGGATATTGATTCATTGCCATACCACGACTTTCTATCTATCATATAAGGGAGATCAGAAAAAATTAAATCTCCTTATACATTCTTGCGAGAAACCTTTGCCTAACCATTTATGCTTTAGAAATACCTTCAAATTTGAAATTTGCTGTACATGACCTTAAATATAATTGACCAAAACAAATAATAGACAACTGACTATAAATGATACTTGCATTCTTTAAACAGAAACAACATATTCTACAAACTTACAAACACATCTTTTATCATGTATAACAACATCTCCGATAACCCTGTGGAGCAGATAATTAATTACCTTCTTCATTAGATGGCTCTGAGGAAACTATTCCCCAAGTCCCCAAGGCGGGGACACTCGACCAACAAATGCCCCAACACCAAAGGACAATAACAGTCTCCGCACATACTTGGACAAACTTCAGTGGCCAATCTTCAAACGACGTAAGAAAGTCTCCCTTGTACTTGATATATTATAACGTGTTGATTCGGTAGTTTCCAGCATATTCTGGTTGTGGTGGCCAATTGGAAACGTCCCTGCCTGGTCATCTACCGGACTGGGGTTCGAGACATGCTCAAGCTCGATAGTTACTTGTAGTGTCTAAAATCCTAAGGATGGAGGTTTGGGAGAGCTTACAGGTCTAACCGATGAGTCATCAGCAGCCATTGCCTACCTTTCCCTGGTCCTACCTTGGGTTGAGGGTTTGGGCGCTGATCTTATGCATGTATGATCCGCGCCCAAGGGCCCCTCCATCAAACTAGTACCGAAGGGCCAAGTAATGGCTGCCGATGACTCAGCATATAGAGCTATAGGCTACCCAAACAAAACCTTCTTAGCTCACAATGATGGAGAGAATGAAAAACGCCTATGGGTTATTTCTCTTGCATATCGTTTTACGAAAGATCCTAACTATAACGCAAATCATTGAGAAATTTTCACAATGCTGCTGCTATTCCAAAACTACATATTACTAAACTACGAGCATAAGCTTTGTAAAATTAATGACTCGAGTAACTGGAAAATCAATCAAGAAAAAAGGTTGATAATGGGGCGGTAAGCTGCGAATGTTTTTGTCAAAACATACGATCACATGGCGTACGGTCCGTTATCTCTTGATGCGAATACGTACCATAGCGATCAATGGTGACATTTATCGTTATTACATCGTAATTAAATCGCAATGAGTTAATACATTACCACTACGACAGCCGCAGACTTGATGCATCCGTGTGTTACTCGGGCATAATAGATCCCGTACAAGGGCATCGCTTCAGGCTATTTATAAAGGTCTTCAGAAGATGAGAGTAAGAAAACAAAGAAGAAAATTATGGGTTTGTGGACAATCAACGGTTCTTTATATTTTTTCAACTCGAGATCACCCATTGAAAATGGTTTGATTTCAAAACGCAGAATTCCAACTTATGATATCAGGTCACCCGGGTGTGGCGTGAAGCTGATATGGATTTAACGTCATTATACTGTAAGGTATAATAAATAAGGCTATTGATGCAGAAACAGATTCAAAACTTGCACAATCGTGGGGGATTGGAACCTCGATAAACCTTTTCCATAGCGTATTACGTGTGATAATGCACACGGATAAAAAGCTCGCAAAAATATGATTGAAAAACTAATTTGTGAATATCTTATGTCTTTGAATATGTCATAAACCTTATTTAAAATTAATCTCATATTAATCAATAAGAAAAAGAAATCAGGACCGAACAGTGAACAAAATCTTGCTTCCAATGAATTTCCTTTCACACGAAAATCAAGTCATTTCCTTAACAAGTAAGTTTCGTCATTCGGGAATAACATTAAAGCTGACCTGGGTCCTTGCTGAATCTGATTCCCCACAAGACCATAACAATGCACCTAATCGCCTTCAAATACTACAATTCGCTTCAACTGCGCAACTTTAGGCCACGCCTACCTTCACCCACTTGTTACTCTTTTACACATTCCCCTTTTCATTTGTATCCCAAAACAGTTCTTTATTAGAATATTAATTTCTGTTCTCTTTTCTTTCGGACACTATACACAAGTGTTCTCCTCTCCTCAAAGGGTAAACCTCGTCTATCATTATTCTCCTCTCTTCCCAGATTCCTTTCACTCAAAGTTTATTTTGCTCGATCTATATAAATTAATTTCTCTTTCCTTTATTCTCATATTTTTCTCTTCTCTCGTTTTCTCTCTGTTATCTTTCTATACCCTCAATATTTTCAAACTGTGCTTATTATTATTACTATTATTATTATTATTCCAATTGGACACTAATAATAGAAAAATGCAATAAGTAAACTTTATCATATTCCCCTTATCACATCCTGGAGTTCTAGCATCAAAAATAATTCTTCCCTTTCACTTTCATATTATTCCCGACTCCCTCCAACGTCTCAGGCATTTGCATGTAATTATGGGAAAGTGGCCCTGAAAGCAATGACGTCTCATATCAATCAATCTCCTGATCTTTTCAAAAGAAATTCCTTTCCTCACTGGGCTATTTTTCCCTGTTGGAGCATTTGGGCTTAATGCATTCAGCTTTTTCAATTAGAGTTGTAGCTCAGATATAATAATAATAATAATAATAATAATAATAATAATAATAATAATAATAATAATGGTAATAATAATAATGACAATTATGGTAATGAAAATAAAATAATAAAATGATAAAAAAAAATATAATAAAATAATAGAATAAAATAAAAAAATAAAGAAATAATAAAAACAATAATTATATAATAAAATAACAGTAATAATAAAATAATAAAATAACAATAACAATGAAATGAAATATCAATGATAATAAAATAATAAAATAACGATAATAAATAATAACAATAATACATATAACAACATTAATAAATAACAAATGAAAATGATAATTAATAAAAACAAAATTATATAAATAAAAATAAAAATAACAAAAATAAATAATAAAACTAAGTAATAATAAACAATAATATATGATAATAATTAATAATAATAATAATAATAATAATAATAATAATAATAGTAATAATAATAATAATAATAATAATAATAATAATAAAAATAATAATAATAATAATAATGATAACCAATTTCCAATCTCAGGGTAGTTTACAGCAGGAACTTATATGGGTTGAAAACATTAACAATTAAAATACATATGGTCGGGTTGTGATTTCAAAAACACAATTAAAAATATCGACATTTGTATCCATAAAATATTTAAGATGTTAAAAAAAAAAAAAAAAAAAAAAAAAAACAGAGGGAGAACACCCTAAACCTATAGAGTCCTTTGGGTAAATAGTGAACTTTTACTAAGTGTTTAATTAGACAAACAAAACTGTGCAGATGGAAAGGATAATTTTGAATGGAATTTAAGCTTACGATATCAGGACTTCACTAATGAAAAAAAAAAAAAAATAGAATTGAAATAGAACTTAAGCCATGCTAATCCCTTCTTCTCTCTTTATATACAAGAGGTCTTTTTATATGTGGATCTACATATTGTCGCCAACCGTAACAAACCCTCTACGAATCTTTTGACCGATAGACGAGTGCTAGCTATTATTCCCTCGAGGACTTTGGATAGAGATGATAAAAGTGAGGAAAAAGGAAATGATGAAGATAATGAAAAGGGAAAGTCTGGACAACCTGTGAAACCCAGAAAGACAAATCCTCTCAAGCCTTTTATCCCACAGTGAAATATTTTGTTTGCGATATTATTTTTCTTTATTCTTTTCAGCCTTACACTTTCTCCACTCTGTCTTCCTTTCCTCAATTTTGTATTCAGTTAAAGTTGTTGAATGGAAAATACCAACGATGTTTATAACAGGAATATCATTATTAAGAAACTTCTCTTTTACAAAATACAACAAGTCGGGATATTCCCTACATTTGGCAATGCTGATTGAAATATTGCGGCCACTAATAATGTAGGGTTTTATTTTTAACTGCACCGTAGTCATATTAAGCACTAGCTCTTTTTCAGAGCTAGTACTCTCAAAAATATTAAGTGGTCAAAGAGCACCTAATGCTGACAGCAACCTAGTCAGTAAACATTGTGACCAATATCTTGATTATGGTTCTTTAAATAATAATATTTTATGTAATATTTTCCACATATAACAAAAAAATCATAAGATTTTATAGATATCTTTGAATATTATTTATAAGGTATTATTTTCAATATTTATTTTTTAAAGGAAATAATGAAAATAGATTTATTAAAGCAATGCAAGTGTTCAAATTAATTTTCTTATTCCTGATCTAGATATCAATTTCCGGCACCGTCGTTCAGTTAGTTGTTATGAATGTTGCATAAGATTTTTCATAACTGGCCATCCTTTGCATTTAAATTTTCAAAGACAGAGAGAGAGAGAGAGAGAGAGAGAGAGAGAGAGAGAGAGAGAGAATCCACAAGATAAAGAAATACAGAGAGGAATTGAAAAACAATAACAAAAGGAAAGATTTATTAATAGTTTTCTTTCTGGGCGAATTATACCATTTATCAGCTAAGACGTTTTGGAGGCAGATCTCACCCTCTGAAGACCGTTCCGGAAGTGTTCTTATTTCATCTTCGTTCATTCCCAGAATGTATAAATTTCCAGTTTATTGTGTTAACAATTAAGGAAATAATCGGAAGAATAAGGAATCTCAAATCTCTCTCTCTCTCTCTCTCTCTCTCTCTCTCTCTCTCTCTCGTAGGAATCTTCAAAGTGTCTCCGGAGGAAAACGGGAGAAATTTTACACAGAAGACGAATTTTCTCTTATTTTCCAAGGTTTTCATTTCCTTATTTCTCGTTCGTTTTCACTCCAATTATGGAAAATTCTATCATATTCTAATGGCCGGTGTAATAGAGAGAGAGAGAGAGAGAGAGAGAGAGAGAGAGAGAGAGAGAGAGAAGCCAGTAGAATTCAACAAATTCTTCTTTTGGCTTCAAGTGAAGTCTAAATGTCTTCAGGTATGAAGGAGAGAGAGAGAGAGAGAGAGAGAGAGAGAGAGAGAGAGAGAGAGAGAGGGAGAAAGAGAGAGAGAGAGAAAGAATCCACAAGATAAAGATATACAGAAAGGAATAAAAAAAAAAACGCAACAAAAGGAAAGATTTTTTCATAGTTTTCTTTCTGTGCGAATCGTAACATATATCAGCTAAGACACTTCTGAGGCAAATCTCACCCTCTGAAGACTGTTCTGGAAGCATTCTTATTTCATCTTCGTTCATTCCCAGAATGTAATGTTCGCCTTCCGTAAGAATTTCCTTTGTATTCGTGTTAACAATTATGGAAATATTCGGAAGAATAAGGGATCTCAAATCTCTCTCTCTCTCTCTCTCTCTCTCTCTCTCTCTCTCTCTCTCTCGTAGGAATCTTCAAAGTGTTTCAGAGGAAAATAGGAGAAATTTTACGCTGAAGACGATTTTCTTCTTTTCCGAGGATTTCATACCTTAATTCTTTGATCATTTTCACTCCAATTATGGAAAACTCTATCATATTCTAATGGACGGTGTAATAGAGAGAGAGAGAGAGAGAGAGAGAGAGAGAGAGAGAGAGATATCATTCTTTTCATATTTCATTTCCGTTTATTCACAGACAGTAACGTTCATCCATCTCTTCTGTGAATAAACGGAAATGAAATAGGAAAAGGATGCTCTTTCTCTCTCTCTCTCTCTCTCTCTCTCTCTCTCTCTCTCTCTCCTCAACTCGCTTTTTATTTAAAAGCTGAATTCAGGAAAGGTTTCGGTAATCATATATATATATATATATATATATATAGATAGATATATATATATATATATATATATATTGTATATGTATATATACATGTAAATATATATATATATATATATGTGTGTGTGTATGTATATATATATATATATATATATATATGTATATATATATATATATATATATGGAAAAACTACTTGTCCGATTTACTTGAATTTTTTTTTTTTTGGGGGGGGGGGGGTTTCACTATGACACACTCTGGACCCGATTAATATTTGGTCCGCATAGAGTCAAGATCAAAGTCACGGTGACTCGAAAGATCTTTGTAGACTTTTGACTGAAGCTCCGTTAAATATTACCCGATTATTTGAAACCTACACCAAAATCTTAATTTTTCGGCGCCGAAATGTAATTCTTTATATGAAAATAGTGAAAAAGCATACCTTTGAAGATTGCTAAGGTCAAAGTTCAAGGGTTTCAAATTTTCAATGTCACCGAATTTAGAGGACCAAAAGTCTTGAACGATTAGATATGCAATTGATTGATATGACAGACAGAAAACCACCTTTGAGCTTTAAAGTAACACCATGACCTTTGACCTTCTGTAACCTTGTAAGGTCAAATTCAACATCACCCGATTTCAGCAAGTTCAGACTCACATTCGTTTACTCTCATTGAAGGATATTTCAACTCTTCAAAAACATTTAGAGCAATTGTTGCGTTTTCGAGAAGGATTAAGTGTGAGGGACGGGATTTGCCTTGTCTTGTTGTCTTTGGGCTTGAGTAAAATAGTAAGCGGTACGATTATTCAAGCGTTTTTCTGTTCTCTTATTTAGAATTCCTTAGTTGTATTTATTTAGGAATTCTTTGAAAATGTGAACTAATTATGAAGCAGGATACAAATCTGGATTTTAATTTCTATTTCAGTTGTCAATTTATCCGTTTTATAGGTCTTTACAGTTTTGGGTCGTTTCTCTCTATGTACATTTTTTATCATTTGAAATTTCTTTTCCACATACATAGGGAATCCCTGAAGTAATTCAAATGGGCTTCATGAAGTTGTTGATTTATTATGAAGTGTCTTGCATTTCCGAGCAAGTATAATTTACCATGAAAGACAAGTGGGTAAGTAAACAAATCAATAATTAATTCCTCACCACTGAGAGATGCTTGAATTCTAGTTCCCTTTCATTTTTGTTGTAAGGTCTCAGGAGATAAGCATCTTAAGGACTGTCACAAAATACATTTACTTGTTAGAAACAAACACATTTTTGATTGGTCATTTATAGAGATTTTAGAACTCGCAATACAATCCTTACAATTTCCGTATTAAAGTAATAGCTATTCTCTCTCTCTCTCTCTCTCTCTCTCTCTCTCTCTCTCTCTCTCTTAGATTTTAAAACTCCCAATGCAATCCTTTACATTTTCCGTATTGAAGTAATGGTATTATTTCTCCCCCCCCCCTATCTCTCTCTCTCTCTCTCTCTCTCTCTCTCTCTCTCTCTCTCTTAGATTTTAGAACTCCCAATACTATCCTTTACATTTTCCGTATTACAGTAATGGTATTATCTCTCTCTCTCTCTCGCTCTCTCTCTCTCTCTCTCTCTCTCTCTCTCTCTCTCTCTCTCTGCTGGAAAGATTTCCTGGAACCCCAATCATCTCTCTTAACCATTTCCTATGATATTTTCTCCCCATAAAAAGGATAAGAAAGGCTGGGGCGGTTATGAGGACTTATCAGACTACCATTGGGTGCTATTGCAAGTTCATCTAGCCGCTTAGGACATCTGCATCTGTATTCTTTAAAAACAGTTGAAGTGGTATTTATCATCAATCCCTGATTCACTGCGATTTTACGAAAGGTATATAGACATCCTTATCTATTTAGTTCATTTATTTGTTTGTGAGCAACTTTCACAAAAACTACAGTACCGATTTTGACCAAAATTGGTATTCATATTGGGTGTGACCCAAAATGAATCTGTAACAGTTTGGATAAAGTGCATCAAAGTACAAGTGTCCATTGGTACTTTAAAAGTAATCGCAATGTTAAGTAATTGGCAAATATTGTTATCGTTTATTTTTTGATTGTGAACAACATTACGCAAAAAATACAGACTTGTGGGATATGACCCAAGGACAAATCCATTAGATTTTGAAAGAAATACATCGAAGTACAAGTACGCAATAGAGTTAAGAGCAAAAGAATTCGGCTTTGCGTGACGAAGGAATGCTCTCTACTGAGTGGCCCTCTAGTTCTTGATAGGCACTCAGTAGAAAGCATGCCTTCGCCAAGTCGAGCAGTCTTTATTTGATCTTAATTCTTCTGCGTAGTTGTACTTCGATATATTTTCTTCAAAACCTACAGGATTTCTCCTTGGGTCAGACTCTACATGTTACATTCATCGGTTCATCACTTTAATCTTGCGTTCAACATTTGTATACTCATTCCTTTTTAGGAAACTTTCCTCCAAATCAGGAAAGTAATACAAATTTAAGGAGATTACCCTATAATTTAATAAAGAAAATTAAATATATTAAGACCAATAACACAGTAATCTCTTTATACCAACTGACGTGACCCTTTCTCTCGACATTTTGTGAATGCGTGAGCTGCCTTTCAAGTTAACAATGAACCATGAAAATCATTTTCACCAACAACTTCCTTCCCAATTATCTCATATCTAAGAAAATGAAAGAAGCAGATAACGTGTAAGCTTCGCTTTCAAATAAACTATCTCGTTCTACATTTACGATAATTTGTAGTATGAATCATATTAGAAATATCAATTCATGAAATTGCAAGTGTGTACTGAGATACAGGAAGCGGAGAAAAATTAGGAAGATTTGGTTGATTAATTTGCAGTAAAAAATGACAAAAGCTATCCTAAATCAATCATTTATTCTAAAAGTAAACAAGATTGTGTAAAAATTTCAACTACAAAGCTAAGGTCCTTATATTTACATGCTAGAATATCAAAGGAATTGCAATTAGACGCTACCGAAGTTTCAAAAACGTTTTTAAAGAAAAAGGGTAAGAATAAGGTTTTGAAAGTTTGGATTAGACAGAGAGAGAGAGAGAGAGAGAGAGAGAGAGAGAGAGAGAGAGAGAGAGAGAGAGAGAGAGAGAGAGAGACCAGGATAATAATGCAATGATTCCAAGTAGCTTTTCTTGAATTCTTAACATATACTTCTCTCTCTCAAAGCTGCGAAAACTTATCCATAACATACCTCTCACAGGTATTTACCGTTACAAAATATATATGAATAAATTCTTTTCTCTGCAATTGAGTTAGAGTCACCTACCTGTTAACTATATCCTGAGACGATGAGACATGTTATAGACCTAAGATATTGTTTATACGAGAACATTTTACACCGCTATTTATGCTAATATGTTCACTGAACCATAATGTACCACAGCTTCTAAAAACATGCCATTCATTTTATTAATACAGCAATAAATAACAAGATTGATAAAACTCTTCATAAGGTAATGTAATCAACACATTAAAATGAGTGTGTAGAAAGCCAAAGTATTACATTCTCTTATGCCTATTCTTGTTAGCATAAAGCCTTATTTAACAAAAGAGAAAAGTGGTGTGACCCCAGCCTTTTTTCTTTAAACTAATCCTTTTCTAATTGGAATTCCATTAAAATAGTCACTACTTAAGGACAGACACACAAAATATTCTGGTCAAAAACACAAAAGCCTTTACCTGACGATTTGCCAGACTGGGGTTCGAGTCTCGTTGAAGCTCGATAGTTTCTTGCAGAGTCTGTAACCTCACCATCCTTGTGAGCTAAGGAGTTGGGGGTTTGGGGGGAGCCTATAGATATACTTTTTGTGTCATCACCAGCCAATGATTGGCCTCTCCCTGGTCCTAACTTGATAAAGAGGGGGGTTGGGTGGTGATCATATATTGGTCAATATCTTGAGCAATGTCAGTCTCTTGCCTCCACCATTCATGAGCGACCTTTAAACAAAAAATTTACTTCGTTTCTTGTTCCTCCTCGTTACCATTGTCTGTCTGGATGACCTTAATGGTTCCCCGACTGCGTTCCTTCCCCATCCAATTATCCGTCATTATTTTCCTCTCACGAAGTTTTCCCAGAAAAGATGTCGTCAATTTTATCGAGATTTTCCCTGTGTTTTCTCTTACCCATCTCATCGGCATCTCTCTTCAACCAGTGCCCTGGTGTAGCCATCTTTACAATATATTTTCTCTTTTAATATAAAATTCCTTTCTGCGATAATCATAAAGATAACTGTTCATATATTACTACATAAGTATAGCAAACTGCAAATATATTATGCAATCTTAAGCCTCCCACCCATCCTATCTAAACAAAAAAGAAGGCCTATCTAGCCGGTAAATTCAAATTCCTCTCCAAAGTCAACATTATTTACACCTTTTTCGTAAATTTATAGCTAAACTACCCCAAAGTGGATAAAAAAACAAAAAATCTAAAAGGTGCTATAATTTTATTATAACTTCTTGGTCTTTTTGATTGAATATCAATTAGATTAAAAGAAAAATGGCCTAAAACCAGAAAAACTTCATGCCACACTTTCCACGTTATTGGTGGGAAATTACGCAAATGAATTCAATAAACGAAATAGACGGATATCTTTAAAACAACAGCATGAGCTTCAAATAAATGGCATAATCATTCCAGCAAAATACTTCATATATCTATAAATTTTAATAGCATAAAACCCGTTGAAGGATCTTGTCTGCCGCTCCAATATCTCCTGTGTTTGATAATCACTCTAAGGAAATAACCAACTGTTTGAATCGGAATTCACAGGTTGTTTAAGCTTCAAGGCTGAGATGAAAAATATTCAAAGGAGTCTTGAGAATAGGAAATAGATAGGATACAACTTTTGTTCATGTAATTTATATATATATATATATATATATATATATATATATATATATATATATATATATATATATATATATATATATATATATAGAGAGAGAGAGAGAGAGAGAGAGAGAGAGAGAGAGAGAGAGAGAGAGAGAGAGAGAGAGAGAGAGAATATCGGGTACCATTGCGCAGGGGACAGCTCATTATTCAACAAAAAATAACCATAAAAGAAGAACATTATTCCTGTCTTAAAACATCATAAAACTTCACCTGATGGAAAAGAACAAAATCTTTTGTAGTTACAAATATCTTTTCGATAATCCAATTTGTACCAGTATTGACAGAGGTAATGAGCCCACCTATTTCTATTATCATACTCAAAATGGAATACCTATATTTTTCTAAACGAAAGAAGTACAAAAAATATTATGTAGAGATAACAAGGCACAAGCTGTCGAGTCACAAGACACAGTTCATTGAATTTCCGTGCAACTAAAATACGTAAAAACACAATATTGATTACTTTTGAATATCATCGCTCATTTAAAGGCTTAGAGACGCCTCACGAGTGGCAGAGGTAAGGGACACTGACAATGTCATAGCAGGACAACACCCCCAGAGAGTCTAAGATTTGATCAGCACCCAAGCCACCTCTCCACCCAAGCAAGGTCCAGGGAGCACCAGCCAATGGCTACTGATGACTCAGCAGGCAGACCTAAAGGCTCCCCTAAACCCATCCTCCTTAGCTCATAAGAATGGTGAGGTTGCATACAAAACATAATATCATAAAAAGGAATCATAATAAAGAATCAATAACTTATCAAAAACATAAGAGAATTAAGAATACCAACAAATGCAGAAATAAAGGTAATAAGGAACAAGGAAAGGTCTAAGAGATCTCAAGAAACGAATCAAGGCTGAGGATATTACTTCACATGAAAGATCAAAATAAGGTCTCCTTCCCAGAAGCATAATATTGGATTCGAATCTGTCATTCATGTGAGGTGCCTGGGTGGAAAGACGCTCAAATTTCAAACTTTAGACATCAAGGGTTTTTCTCTGAACAGTTTAGAGGCAGTAATTATATTTTTTTTCTTCATTTCATGTTCGTTTTGGTCACATATTTTGGTAAAATTCCAATGCATTATAATCACTTTAGTTGTGTCTGGCTATGTACAACGCATGTATGAATATGTAAGATAATGATTAACTTTTGACTGCTTTTTAAATTTCAGAAACCAATTTCAATTTAAGAATGCTAATTTCCAAAGCAAATATTAATGAATTTCTAGATAAAAAGGATCATGTGCGTATGGATATACAAGGTATTATAACCTATCACAATATGCAACGAGAGATCAATTTGTTCCTCAAGATAATATTGCAATTAACCACTAAAGGACAAAAATAATGCCTTCAGGAAATGACACGATTACAGATTCCAGCCTTGGTCAGAACTCCCAATTCTATTCCCGCCATTGCTTATTGACTGACATCCATTTTCCCTATTACTGGAAGCGTGACGCGACTGAGGTCTGGAACTGGGCAGTTGCTGTACGTTTTTAGTGTGAAATGTAAATTCTGCAATAATTTTTTTTTTTTTCAATACCCATTCCCCCACCAAAATGCTGAAGCGAAGTCTACTCAAAGCCATAATTCTTTAGTCCTTATAATTGATTTGACCTAATATTTATATAAATCATGAACAAATTACATGGTCAGTTGACAGCCTAATTCAAGTTGATAAAACGCTGGCCTAAGGTGCTTTGGAAAATAAACGAGCTCCATAATATCTTTTTTATATAAAAATAAGTTAGAAAAAGTACTGAGCATATCATACGTCCGCTTTCAAAAATAAATAGTGAGTTTTATCATTATTTATAAGCAGTCTTTTTTTCCAAAAAAAAAAATTGTCAAGAAAATTTATCAAGGCGTTAATTTTTTTTTGTTTTATCAAATGGAGTAATTATAAAAAATGGCTGTTACTTAACATGAGCAATGTCATACATAGAAAAATGAGGGGCTCAAACACTAACTGAATTTATTAGCGAGTCAAAGGATTGATTTTTTATTGAAAAGACCACTTAATATTAAATCATATTCATGAATAGGAACGATATTCAAAATCAGGCGCTGAATCTACAAACTTCAAATTATGATGCAATACGAAGAGTTTCTGAAGTTGCATTTCGTAATATATTGAAATATTATAATAAAGTTGTGCTCATTTGATTACTCCGTCTTATTGTTGTTATAAGATGTTATAAGAAAAAGTCCAGAAATTCAACTCAATTCAAACGATAAATTTCTAATTTAACTCTTTCTTCGCGAAGATAGTGACATAGCAATCTCTGTAGTTATAGAAAGGAAAAATCTTTTAGATTGTTTGCATCTAAAAACAATATTTGAGATGAAAATATGGATACTACAAAGAAGAATAATCATCATGAAAAAAGGTGAACGAAATGGAAGAATTCGTAAATTTCAACGGCCCCAAAATCTAAAAACTTTTCGATTATTAATCCAATGATTCAAGAACCGATTCTCTTGAGACAAGAATTTAGGAATTTGGTTATATTGTAAGATTTATCCTTGTTATTAATTATTGTCCCAAAGCTTTTTCTATCTAAAGTTTATACCGATCATTAGTTTACCATTCTTCTCTTTACCCATCCTTATAAACAATTACTTACATAGTTGTTACCAAATATATATATATATATATTATATATATATATATATATATATATATATATATATATATATATATATATATATATATATATATATATGTACACACACATTGATAAGGAATAGAATGCTGAAAATTTGGCCTTTGTAATCTAACGCCATTTCATTAATGCAATATCATGGCAATTCTACTCGACTTGCATCATCCGATAGGTTCCCCAAACTCTTCAAAAATAATTCCAAAACCGCCAGAGAACAAATTGTCCGGATCAATTTCATATATAAAAAGTCACTCAATATGCTAAAAAAGATTCCTCATGATCACTTCTTGAATAAAAAACACCCAAAGTATGTTGAAATGAATATGGGTTATTTGTAAAAATTACGAACTGCCTTGAACAGTAAGATGTCAAATATTTCCACTTTACACTTTTCCATAATATATTCTCAAGTGGATGAATCTGCGTAATTAAAAAGGTTACCAAATAACCAATGTATCTATAAGCATTGGACTCATTATTTCATTACTGTATAAAAGTCAATATGTTGAAAGCAAGAGTTCGAGAACCTCGTTTACTTTCTCCTTCTTTCCAGTTAACAAATTTCTTTGAAACTTTACATAAGTTGGACCTAAACTTCGACCAAGCGAAAGGAAATATGATGGATCGTTTTTATTGAAGACTTGAAGTTCGAAGTGAAAAACAAAGGCACGATCTGGAGGTTTAAAGGCCGCTCATGAATGGAAGAGAGAACGGGCCACTAGTGACATTGCGCTATCAAGCAGGACAAAATACCATAAATTTCAACACAAACACAAAGGAAATGAAAATTAATATACAAATGAGACAAAAAAGACCAACAAAGTACAGATGATGAAATCCATAATAAAGAAAAATCAAAAGGAATGAGTCAGAAAAAACGATAACAAATGTAAAACATTTGACAATAATTAATGAAATTTAAAAGACATCAAAAAATAGAACAAACATTTACAGTATTGTTTTAACGCTGTTCTTTCAAAAATCCGAGAAAAAAAAATCATCTAACACTTCTATTAAGTAAATATTAATTTTAGAACAAACCACGTGCGTCTAATGTGTATGTATGAGTGTAAAAAAAATCGGAAATACAAAGATAACATGACCTGTGCCAAGTACTGTCATATATTAAATATTTGCATCTTTGGAATATATATATATATATATATATATATATATATATATATATATATATATATATATATATATATATATTATTTATATATATATATATATATATATATATATATATATATATACATATATATATATATATATATATATATACACATTTACACTCACACATATATATATATATATATATATATATATATATATATATATATATATATATATATATATATATATATAAATATGATGTTGTCTGCGTTGGATTCTGGTAAAAAAAAAATTCATGGCCTCATCAATAATAACAATTCGACGTGGTTAACAAGAATATAATGGAATTTACAGCTAATTTCTATCACTGAAGTGTCTGCATACATGTGGTTTACTAACTACTGAATAACGGCAGAAGACAACGTTAACTGAGATAATTTGGAAACGTGTATTTTAATTCTTCAATATTCTAAAGAATAAATATTTTTGAAATAAATACAGCAAAGAAAACACTACTAACTAAAGCACACGCAATGAATACCAACAGTCATAAGAGATAAACAATTAGATTTCTTTTGAAACAAGAACAATGATATTTCAGAAAAGTAAAGCTATTCAAAGTTCTATTAAAGGACAATGACAAGAAGAAATAACATATATCCACTCCTCCCCAATGTCTCTCTCTCTCTCTCTCTCTCTCTCTCTCTCTCTCTCTCTCTCTCTCTCTCTCTCTCTCTCTCTCTCTCTCAATTGATAGCGTAAAAATTCTAATTTATCAATAGCACCAATGAACATACTACTATATAATTATCAAAATCGAACGAATGTCGGACTACCAGTATCTTGAAATATACTTACTTCGATATTCTGCTTCACATTATTCTAGTTAGGAAAAAAAAAAGCTTTTGTTGCTCGATGTGCATTATACACAGAATGAGATCTTTTGTTTCATGGATACTGTTCTTTTTTTCATCTTGTCACTGTGCATAGTTTCTATACTGGCTTTGTTTCTATCGTGACCCAAAATCCTCTTTAAATCTGACGAGGAGACTCATGGCATAAATATATTTATGTACATGAAAAACGTTGACACGAAAATTCTAAGGGTTTCTCTTAATGATTCACATTTAATGCTAAATAAAAATCTTTATTATTGCCTTCCCCCTAAGGTTATAAAATGGCCAGCGTTTATATACTTAATTAGTCATTTATCTGTTTATTTGTCTCTTAGCAGGATTACGTCAAAACTTCTGGCGGGTTTTCACCAAATTCTAATAACTTATAGGTATTATGCTCAGGAAGAATCCATTGAATTTTGGAGGTGATCTGGATCCAGATCGCGATTCTGGTTGCTATTATTATTCAGTAGATTCATTCACAGTCAACATATGAAAAGGGGAAAGCTTGGTCCGTAGACTTGAGTATAATTATGACAATAATCATTGGCGGAGATCTGAAATCTCTGATTGCTCTTGTTATTTATATCTTTGCTTAAGTAATTATTCCCAACTAGGAAAAAGGCAAAATTTTGTTGAAAAAACAAGTACTTGACGAGTTGAGCTGAAAATCCAGAAATAGAAATGTTTTGTTCGCGAAAGCGAATTTTGTTCCTTCAAGATACCTTGACAAGGAAACTTCGTTGCTCTAATCGTAGATACGAAAGGGACATGGATAGCACCAAAATTAAAATGTCTTCAAATGTAACTTCGCAAGAGGTGGAGGGATAAAAATCGTGACTTTCAAGATCTAATTTACATAATATCAATTGTATATCTACCTTTTGAATTTTCTATCTTAGGCAAATTATTCAAATACGTTTACAGAGCAAAAATAGAAGAATCAAGGATAAGATTTCCTAATAGCAAACTCCGGGGCTAATTATAAGGTCGACTGGGATTAGAAATTATCTTTATATAACAAAACGATAAAATCAGTCGGAGGAATATTAGCGACAAAATTCTCTTAAGAGGTTCGCAACAGCAGAGAAGTTAAACTATTCAGGAAATGCTGACATAATGTACGATGGCAATTTCACGGAGTAAAGGATTAGGGCAGTGCAAAGTTTACTGACTTGATGGGAGGCTCCAAATATGGGGTTAGAGCAAATAGTTGTCCCTAGAAAAAAGATGTAGATATATATCCACAGGAAAATAGGTTCTATAATATACTGTACTAGAACGACGTAGTGGGGGTAGATTTTAGACACTTGATAGACTTCAAAAGGAAATTTCCTGAGAGAGAGAGAGAGAGAGAGAGAGAGAGAGAGAGAGAGAGAGAGAGAGAGAGAGAGAGAGAGAGAGAGAGAGAGAGCATTGGTAATTTCAACCTCATAGCAAAGAAAAGTTTAGGTAACTTGAATATGATTTTTTCCTTGCAACTTATTATTCGACAAACCGACTGAGTGTAAATTACTGTGTCTTGGCCCTCCCATTTTGAACGGGCAATAAACACATCTTTCTCGCTTCTTTTTTTTATATCTTTCAATAAAGTGATGTGGGTTTTAGCTTATTTGTCTTTTCTTCACCCTAATTGACCCTCTCAACTTTTGAAAAACAACCAAGTACTTAATTTCCATCTGAGGTTAGCCTGAGCATACTGGATTTAAGGACGAGTATTTTCGATCCTTATAGATCAGTACTACAATCGAACACTGGTCTCTCAGATTGATGGCATAGCGCATTTATCACCATCTGGAGGTGGCTAGACTAGAGAAAGTAACTTATTCACCTAGGAAAGTCTTCCTTCAGAGCAAGTCATGTTTTATTTAATATTCTATAGACTTTATTGTACGCTAAAGTGAACGAAAAAATTAATTTTCTACCACACATTAAAAAAAAAAAAAATTCATGAAAATAGCCCACTATTATTCTAATAACCATTTTAGGTAATTGGCGTACTGATTGTGCATCAATGATGATATAATTAAATTTCCATTTCATATCAATAAAGACAATGGTAAAGATAAGACACCCCAAGGCCAATGTAATAAGGCATGAGGTCATTTACATCGAAGGCCCAAAAATTTCAAGTTACATGTCTGAAAGAATCATAATATTTTATCAGCTTCCCAATCCTTGGCAGAAATAGATTAAATCCAAAGATGGAGCACTAGAGAAAACCTTATTGACGAAACAGTCAAAAACTAAATTCATGTCATACGAACTTAAATTGCATGGAAGATGGATGTTCTCTGACCATACAAAATGAACGATTTTCAAAACTTTCAAAGTTTTTATTTTTGGAAAAAAAATGATGGTTTATTGTCTCAAAAATGCAGTATAACTGCAATATCCTAAAACAAGATTGATTAAAAAAGGAAACAACTTATTCACCTTTGAAATTCAAGTTGTACTTAAAAATATAATAATACAGTAGATAAACATCATTGGAAAAGTATCCAGGTAGTTTAAAGTAATTACGTATTATAACTCATTACACATATCTTATATAGAAAAAAAAACATCATTAAACAGTATTTATATCAAGATAAAACCCCATTAAGTAGTACTTATATCAAAATAAACCCCACTTAAGCAGTACTTATATCAAGATAAAGCCCAATTAAGTAGTACTTATATCAAGATAAAGCCCCATTAAGTGGTGCTTATATAAAAATAAACGCCACTTAAGCAGTACTTATATCAAGATAAAGCCCAATCAAGTAGTACTTATATCAAGATAAAGCCCAATTAAGTAGTACTTATATCAAAATAAACCCCGCTTAAGCAGTACTTATATCAAAATAAAGCCCAATTAAGTAGTACTTATATCAAGATAAAGCCCAATTAAGTAGTACTTATATCAAGATAAAGCCCCATTAAGCAGTACTTATATCAAAATAAAGCCCAATTAAGTAGTACTTATATCATGATGAAGCCCAATTAAGTAGTACTTATATCAAGGTAAAGCCCCATTGAAAAGTAATTATATTAAAAACAAAGGCCAATTAAGCACTACTTATATCAAGATAAAGCCCAATTAAGTAATACTTATATCAAGATATTATTATTATCATTATTATTATTACTATTATTATAATTAAATGCTAGGCTAGAACCCTAGTTGGAAAAGCAGGATGCTATAAGCCCAGGGGTCCAAAAAGGGAAAATAGCCCAGTGAGGAAAGGAAACAAGAAAAAATAAAATATTTTAAGAATAGTAACAACATTAAAATAAATATTTCCTAAACAAAAAATAAAAACTTCAACAAAACAAGAGGAAGATAAGCTAGATAGAACAGTGTGCCCCAGTGTACCCTCAAGCATGAGAACTCTAACCTAAGACAGTGGAAGACCATGGTACAGAGGCTACAGCACTACCCAAGACTAGAGAACAATGGCTTGATTTTGGAGTGTCCTTCTCCTAGAAGAGCTGCTTACCATAGCTAAAGAGTCTCTTCTACCCTTACCAAGAGGAAAGTGGCCACTGAACAATTAAACACACATATATAAGCATGTGTATATTATCATAAATGAAAATGTGTGTATATGTATATATATATATATATATATATATATATATATATATATATATATATATATATATATATATATATATATATTATATATATATATATATATATATATATATATATATATATATATATAGATATATATACATACAGTATATATATATATATATATATATATATATATATATATATATATATATATATATATATATATATATATATATATATATATATATATATAATATATTTATATAAATATATATGTATATATATATATATATATATATATATATATATATATATATATATATCTATATATATATAATACGCATATGTGTGTATGCGTGTGCATAAAATTTATTTCTGATATCTATTTGTTATTAAAAAGTAGGAAATAGCAAAAATATCTATTTAGAATATAACTATTCATTTATGTACAACAAATATAGCCGTTTCTAGTTTACTGCAGGAAAAAGGTATCAGAGATGTCATTATTCTTGTCTGGAACTTGTCTAAAGAGAGATATATATTATCATCACTTATATGATTGTTGATAAGAAGAAATTTGTATTTAGGAACAGCAAGTCCTGACTTAATACTTTAGACCCACGCTTAGTAAAAATCATGTTTTTATCACCCGTGAGAGAGAGAGAGAGAGAGAGAGAGAGAGAGAGAGAGAGAGAGAGAGAGAGAGAGAGAGAGAGAGAGAGACCCTATATCAGGGGTTTTATCATATGATCATATTTAAAGATTGATTTAGTTGCCTAGCGTCGCAACTACAAAGGTCATTGACACTAGGCGGCGTCATAACTGCCAGGGTCACTGACGCCTCAAGGTAGAATGAAACGCAGTGAAAGAGTATTTAATCATCATATCATATCCCTAAAGACTGAGAGGATTTTAGAACGTTCAGGTCAAAATAATTTTTTCAAATGAAAATTTCGGATATTATTATGCAAATTTATATGAAATTAGACATCATTGAATTTTTATACGCTTATTTTTGGAATTAGAATTAATTTCACAATAAAAAAACAAAAATATTATTCTAAATTATTCCCAATTGTAATTTTAATGAATATTTAACGGGATCAAGTTGAATATCTTTTTTTTTCTTTACATTTTTCTAATTCCGCCTTAAGTCTCCGGACGAGTTCTTCAAGATTTCCTTTGGAACTTCGGAAGAAATTCCCTCAGAAGTGATTGATACAAGACTTCCTTCATTACTTTGAACATATAATTCCGTACAGTAGATTTCAATTTATAGAAGTAAATATTGATAAATATAATCAATATTATATCTATCTAAAGTAAAACTTGTTTTGTTATTAAAACTATTAATAAATATAATATTAATGTCTACTGACTCAAAATTTTTATAACATTCTCCTTATCATTTGCTTGAAGTTTTTATTCTTGTAACTTCTAGAGAGTCTTCTCATTCTTCAGGGATATGAGAAAATTATTAAATGGTATTTTCTCTCTCTGTCTGTGCATCGTTTTCTTGCTGCTCCATCATCATCCTCATCATCAACTTTTACTTCACAAATGGTTAAGGTTATTCCTTTATGTTCTGTTCTATTTTTTATTAGAAATATACCACGATATTTAAGTTGTATATATATATATATATATATATATATATATATATTTATATATATATATATATATATATATATATATATATATATATATATATATATATATATATATATATATATGTATGTATAATCGTCGAAACTGTACTAGTCAAAGTCATCCATACTAGATTGAATTTCTATGAGCGCTCAGACTTAAATCCCACAATATTGCCAATCTTCAGAGGTCAGCGTGGTGATGAAAAATGTCTGGGCGTTCAAGTAAAAACTTGATGTAGTTGCCCTCCACCTCTACGAAGGACGCCATCCTTCAAGAGTTTTCCATGAAGCTACTTTTTGGGAGCTAATAGATAATGCAAAGACGGATGTGATCACTGAATTGAAAAAGCCTCCTAAACACCCCCCCCCCCCCCCCCCCCGCCACCGTTTCACATCATTTCCCTAAAATGGAAATATATATTATGGGCTTCTTTTCGTCAGATAAAAATGAAAGGAAGAAAAGGCCAAATAAAGTTGTGGGTCACGAATGGAAACTGTACCGACAAACCGATCAGAAAAGGACTTTCACAATAAAATCTCGCAAAACGAAGGAAAAATCTAAACATTTTCGAAAACAGAAAACCATAAAAGTTTTATAAAGGTTCTCTAACATTAATTATCTCCAAGAAAAAAAGCACTTGGGATAAAAGCTTAAAAGGTCCAATCTCTGCATTATAATCTAACGTGTCTATCATTGTAATTGAATTAGAGAAAGTATAAATTAATTTTGAGCGAACAATTGTTTTAACAATTGCTTACTTGAATACATATAAAAAAAAACATATCTTGAAGGGCTGCAATATGAAATATAATCAACTGGACATCAATTGATAATGTCTTTTAATACAATGATTCCAAAATGAATTTGAAATCCTTTCTATAAATATGAGTGGGGATGAATCAAAGTGGTGAAAGGGTTTGTGAATCACGATGATCAGCAAGTTGTACTAGTCAGGGACACCCATACTATGTTGGTTTGCTGTGAGCGATCAGACGAAAATCTCCTACCATCACTAATACGCAATGGCCAGCGTGGTAATGGAAACAAGCCTAGTAGCCCCAGACATCAATTAACATGTCTGAGGTCATTGTCCTGCAGTGGACTAGAATCAGCTCCATTTGTTGTTGTTGTTGTGTGTGTGTATGTATGTATGTATGTATGTATATATATATATATATATATATATATATATATATATATATATATATATATATATATATATATATATATATATATATATATATATATATATATATATATATATATATGAAACATAGATAGAAAGACTGAACTAAAGAATATAAAGTATCGCAATTGGAAGAAAGAAACTTGGAGAAATGCTGCGTTAATTTGGCGGTAGTAAATTTAATTAGGTGAAACCTGATACAATTTACCTCGAGAAAATTGAAATAATGAAATAATTGTTATTTTAATAACTATCACATTTAGAACTAAGCCAGAGGAAAATACAAAACATGTAAGCACAAGCTTAGTACATATGGTATATTTATGTAAAAACTACTGGCCCATATGAAACCATAATAACCTTGAAATGCGTACACTCTAAAAAATTAAGGGTATAAAAGGAGTAGAAAAGGGGTATTTCTAGTGGTTAAAATAGCATACCCTATCGGGGTATATAAGAACTATAATATACCATTTACAATATACCCATAACAAGGGTATAACATATACTTTAGATACCCTTACTTAGGGGTGTATCTTAGGTAAAGAATACCCTTTTACAGGGTATTATATACGACATAAATACCCGTGTATATTAATTATGATTTTATAACTAATATCTATTCCATCATTATATAGGTGTAGTAATAGCTTATAAGTAAATAAAGTAATAAGGTCAATGATTTTAAAAGTTTGGTTTATCAATTTATTATTTCCATTACACTTGAAAATCAAAAGTATATATATAATATAAAGAGTGATGGCAGAAGCTGCAAAGCAAACCGTACGCAGAAATCTGTGAAAAGAAAATATTTGTTAGTGTGTGTGTGCCTGAATATATAAATATTTATATATATATATATATATATATATATATATATATATATATATATATATATATATATATATATATATGTGTGTGTATATGTATATGTATATATATATATATATATATATATATATATATATATATATATATAATATATATATATATATATATATATATATATATATATATATATATATATATATATAAAATATATATAGGAAAAAATATCATGCATAAATACCTAACTACCTGAAGTCAAACTGATTAAGAAATCATTGGCGTCAGTGTTTGCTTACAGACTACGCGTAATCGTAATGTTATTAACGTTTAGCTGAATACGTTGTTTATGGTTTTTTTCCTCCCAGACAGCTTGACGCGTTCTCTCTCTCTCTCTCTCTCTCTCTCTTCCTCTCTCTCTCTCTCTCTCTCTCTCTCTCCTCTCTCTCTCTCTCTCTCTCTCTCTCTCTCTCTCTCATAATTAAGTACTAATGATAATTTCTTACTTATTTTCCCCGGTGTTAGTAATAATGATTTTTCAGACTATCACAGCCTGAATGCAAAACTAATGATGATGTCTGACAATTTTTATTCGTAACCACTGTTTATGCTTGCATAGATGGACAGTTAGTGTTCTTACCTTGGTTAACAGATGAAATGTAGTGTAGATATTATAATCCCGATGACGCTAATTGGAGCAATTTATCTTCACTGCTGAGCAGACGCAGAGTCCAGACGCCACTGAAATTTCCCGCCAAATTCCCTGGCTCTCTTTCCCCGCAACACATCAGTATTTGCTATATTGTCAAGTAACCAAACCAGTGTAACAGGGTTGCAATTGACAGTCAGTTGCAACATTGGTCTAATGAGTAAATTGATGGCATCTGTTATTATGGAATGGAGTGCAAAGGTCTTATACGGAAAGTTAGTGTTAGATCACAGGCCTCGTATATCTATGAAGATTACATTATACACCGAGAAGTTTGTAATAGTTTTGACATGTCAAACTATGAAATCTCGTATTGGATGTATATTCAGCTACTGTCATGTCAGCTTGATTAATCATCTACATTCAAATATTACTACGAATGATAATTTTGTTACACTAAATGGCCATGTTTATTTTTCATCGAAAATACATTAGGTACCAACTCACCAAATGTAACTATACTTTTGTAGTTGTATTACTGTTTTAGCATTAGTGTATTTATTGCCCATGTTTTGTATACATAAACACACAGGTATATACTGTATATTATGTATATATATATATATATATATATATATATATATATATATATATATATAAATATATATATATATGTATATATATATATATATATACATATATATATATATATATATATATATATATATATATATATATATATATATATATATATATATGATATTCCCTTATGTTTATTTACCACCCAGGCAATTAGCTCAAAATTATTAGTTATGATCAATGGTTCTGGGGTAATTTAGTGTAATCAGGTCAGCAATGCTTGTTTTGTCTAGTATTGATATTATCTTGGTCACATCTTTCTATATATATATATATATATATATATATATATATATATATATATATATATATATATATATATATATATATATATATATATATATATGCATATCTATATGTATATACATATATAAATATATATATATATATATATATATATATATATATATATATATATATATATATATATATATATATATATATGATAAGATCATATTACAAGCTAACATCTTCAATTAGCTACCCTTTCTTCACGTAAATTTCAAATTCCTTATCTTCTGTTCTCTCTTTAATCTAATCATACTTTTCTACTTCCAGTTGTTATATTTCATCCTTCGCTGTGATGTTTGATATCACAGATGAAATATCTTTTTATAATATAGTTCTTTAATGGTAGGGACATTTTTACCACCATTACTTGAGAGACGCCATTCTACTCTAATTCACTTAATCCTAACTAAATTTACCCCATCTAAAGTCATTATCTCTTGCCGAAGTCGTCCGTGTTAATTGGGTTATCTCCACTCGCCTTGTGTTCCTCGGAAATCCGTCATTTGCCTTCCGAGAATCATCTTGTTCTTGTTTCCTGATTCCTTCTCTTCTTGTAAACAAAATTTTGATATTGATTTCATAAGCTATTTTCAGGGTCATCTGATGAATAGCTGTTATGCATCTGTATTATTTCGTTTGGAAGGACGTTTATACCCCCCCCCCCCTTCACACACACAATCTATTTTTTTATATATATATATAAGTAGAGCTTTTTTTCTGTTGCAATGCTAACAAAACTGGTGATGATGAAAAGAAAAAATGGAGGTCTTATCAAACCCTCTACAATTCATAAATTTATTTTCCTTACTGTAATTTAGGGGTTGGATATATTGTTTTTTGTATTGTGAATTATTTTGTCAAGTTTCTCTAAAGTTAATTAAATACGTTTCATCGTTAAACCGCTTCCCCTATAAGGGGAGACCCCAGAAAAAATCAAGTGACTGTCTTTTTTGTACTTAATTTGCTGAATCTTGGATGATAGGTACAGTATGTTCAGCTATATCCTACATCTATAGCATACAGAAAGCTAAACATATACAGTGTATGTATATATATATATATATATATATATATATATATATATATATATATATATACATATACTTATATACATATATACACATATATATATTATATATATACATACATATATATATATATATATATATATATATATATATATATATATATATATATATATGCATATACATACATATACTTATATATATATATACATATATATACATATACATACATATTTATATATATATATATATATATATATATATATATATATATATATATATATATATATATATATATATATATATGTGTGTGTGTGTGTATATATATATATTTATATATATGTATATATATTTATATATATATATATATATATCTGTATATATATATATATATATATATATATATATATATATATATATATATGTATATATATATATCGGTCTCGCTCAGCAGCATTGCCCATTGTACTGGCCTTTTACTTTCCTGTTTCCTGTGGATTTTATACTTGAATATCTTTCGCATGCAGTTTTGTGACTGATGAGTAATATCTATCTATATATATATATATATATATATATATATATATATATATATATATATATATATATATTTATATATATATACATATATATATATATATATATATATATATATATATATACTGTATATATATATATAGATGTATACACACACACACACATATATATATATATATATATATATATATATATATATCCGTGTGTGTGTGAGTGTGTTTGTGGGCGTGTGTTAAGCCACGATAGGGAAAAGATAAATATGCTTTGATACAGAAAATTTGGATTCCCAAGTTATCAATTTCTTTATGGTTCCCGATAAGTTGGATTTTTGGAAAGAGGATAATATTGGATTAGGCTATACTTATGACTTTGAGTAAAGGCAACACAATTTTTTAGGGTGTTATCTAATTTTAACGCGAATTATTTTTCTGGTCAGCGACGGCCATTTTAGTTGTTTGTTTCATAGTGTTCTAGAGTTGGAATGCAATCGATAATTGAACATAATGCAGCTAACCAACGATCCTTATATATATTTGAGAGAGAGAGAGAGAGAGAGAGAGAGAGAGAGAGAGAGAGAGAGAGAGAGAGAGAGAGAGAGAGAGAGAGAGAGAGATATTCCTGCCCTTTGAGGAAATGTATTAAACCTAATTTCTGCCCTAGTTTGTAGATATGTGACTGTCACACAACATTCTTCAAGTGCTAAATATCAAGAATCAAAGATTCTTTGACCTCTATTTTCAGGAGCATAGCCTCTAGCATCAGAGGCTCTTTAACCTCTATTTTGAGGTGCCGTAATTCTAGCATTAGAGACTCTTTGGCCCATAATTTGAGACTCCTTTTATTTACGATTAGAGGCTCTTTGGATTCTATATAGTAGTACCTTACTTCTAGCATTATAGGTTCTTTGACATCTATTTTGAGGCACCTTATCTTTAACATAAGAGACTCTTTAACCCCTATTTTGAGACTCCTCGCCTTTACGATTAGAGCCTCTTTGGCTTCTATTTAGTAGTGCCTTACTTGTAGCATTATAGGTTCTTTGACATCTATTTTGAGTCACCTCACCTTTCACATTAGAGCCTCTTAGACCTCTATTTTGAGTCACATTACCTCTAGCATTAGAGGCTCCTTAACCTCTAGTTTAATGGTCCTTACATTTAGTATTAGAAGCTCTTTGGCTTCTATTTAGTAGCTCTCAACTTTTAGCTTTAGATGGTCTTTGACATCTATTTTAGAAGTGCTATACGTTTAGCATTAGAGGATCTTTGACCTCTATATTGAAGTTCCTTACATATAGTATTAGAGGCTCTTTGACCTCTATTTAGTCGCTCTTTACTTCTAGCATTAGATGATCTTTGACATCTATTTTTGAAGTGCCATACTTATATCATTAGAATATCATTGACCTTAGTATTAAGGTTCCTTACCTTTAGCCATAGAGCCTCTTTGACCTCTATTTTGAAGTTTCATTCTTCTAGCATTAGGTAGTTTTTCAACTTTATTATAAGGTGCCATATTTCTTGCATTCGATTATCCTTTTTCGACATATTCGTCATGGCTATTTTTACTTGGCTTCATCTACACAATTTTGGCAAAACCATTTTAATTTTTTTCTATTACGTTGTCTCTGATTTCGGCGTCTATAATGACATACTTCTTGTGGTAGAACCTTCCACAGCATTAATATCCTCTCCATTCACCCCCCCCCCCCACCAAAGATCCATATAAAAGGCAACTATACGTTATAGTTTAGTTTTATCTTTAACTTTTGTTCTTTCTTATAACTGAAGAAATTTAAGCTAGAACAAAGCTCAATATAAATATTGTCATGTATGAGGCCTTTCTCCTGCAATGGACCAGAAACTGTCTATTAGTTGCTTGCTCAGCCTTTTTTGCTATTTAGATATTTTCTTCTCCATTACCATTTTAATATTTTCTCGTTCTCCTTTATTACTATAAAGACATTTTTGTTATAAATATTCAAGACCGAACATCTTGCCAAAACAAAATTTGGAATGGCGTTGAAAAGTCCCGCTTTGCAGCAGTGTGTAGATGAAGATGAACATTCCCTCTTTCACACATTCTATTGAAATTATAACGTCACAATTTGGTTGAATCTCATCCTTGTGTATATCGACAAGGTGATGGGCGTGAATGAACACAGAGAAGAGTCCACCGGGGGAATACTATGACTATAAGGAAATCGCAGGGTATTTTTGAATTCATGTTTTGAAAATAAAATTTTAGAAAGTATTATATCAAATTAAATGCGGTACTGCATTAATTTTATTTTGATGTTGATATTTGTAAACAATTATTACTTTTGATTTTGATGTAAATAATATTTTAATTATACAAACAAAATTATAGTATTTGAGAGCTTTCAAAATAATTTTTCGAACAAAGTCATTCTTGGAAGATGTGCCATATTGAGTCTTAAAGCGAAGTCTTCCATTAGTTGCTTTCAAAAGCCGGAGACTCGAAAGATTTGGTCTTCACTCCGATTGGATATCTCTTTTGGAGCTAAAGTCAGTGGCTCCTGTTCTTCAATGTGAGACAGTCTGTTGATCTGCTTAGATCCACAAGTTAGGCTAATTCATCACCTCCGTTTTGAACCCCCACGTTACATTACCGTCCCCTATGGTGTTTTGAGGAATCGAAAATCGTTTTATTGTTTACACGTATGCAGAAAAATATCGTGCATGCTCTCCCCAAGTTTCATCTAATTATTTTTTTACAAATAATGAAGATGAAGCAGTCTTTAAATGATGACGTCATCTTCCCTGCGTCGTCTACATAGCTGAGTTTGACAGAATCGTCTTTGCGTGTTCAATTTTTCATATGTATAGCGATTTTTTTACTTATATTTCGAAATTCTGTATGTCTGGCAGAGATTGAAGGCATCGGTAGATGGTAGGCGAACGCGATCTACGAGAACAGCAGCCAGAGACAGTTTCTGAAGACGTATAGAAGTTACTTGGCATGTGTGTTTGTTTACTTGCATTTCGTATTTACAATGGGTTTTCACAACGGCCACGTTAACTTTATAGCAAGGCCAGTGTTACCTAAGGTAAAAAAAAAAAAAAAGTAATCAGAGAGCACAAAAAAAAAGAAAAAAAAAAACAATGAGAGACCGCTGGCAACTCGTGACATCCTTACACCAAGTGTATTGGTAAACTTAGTGTTTAAATGCCTCGTTTAGGGAGCCTTCATGTAGGAATAATCAATGAAAGTACAAAGTGAGGTTATCATTATAATGTTATCTTGATTTTTTAAAGAAAAAAAGGTGAAAATTTATAGCAAATCTTTGGGAGCTCATAACTCCAAAACATAGTTATTGTCACTTAGGTAAATTTTTTCACTTATTTATAGTTAGATTATAGAGGGAAAGATTTGATTTTCCGTTTTCTCTCATCTTCATGATTATTTTACGTCTAGACGAAGAAAATTAAGAAAAACTTCATTAAAAGAGAGTAAAAGGAAAATCGAAAATTTGTCACAGAGAATTATTCGATTTATTAAGAAGTTTTGATGGTATGATTTTCAATACAATTCGTATCATATTAGTGGAGACAAATGTATCTAAAAAATTAAAATAATTATATCTTAAGGTATTATATATGTCTAAAACACATTTAGGAATGTATTTTTAATAATTAGAAAAAAAAATGGAGGACATGGCTGACGGTCCCCTTATCTATTTTCATTATCTCATGAAAATGAATATTGAAATCGATACCTTGTCGATATTTTATCAAAGATGCCTATAAAGTCATCTGATTATTTTTCATTTACAGAAAATGTTACATATTCTTTTATGTTAATTACCACAAATGAGGTTTGGGTTAGATCATTTTCTGATGCGTCTACCTCACCGATGCCTCTTTGATCCATAATCAATGTTTTTAAACGAGCCTGCCCGGACAAGCACAAATAAGCTCATTAATATATTTCTTTACAGTCTCGTTAGGTTATGGGGCGTGTTCCCACTGCACATATATATGGGTCAGTGTTTTTACTCTAGGGGAAATTACCCAATTTTAGAGGAATCCGAGGGTATCTAGGATTAGGTCTAGGGGAGTTCTTAGAAAAAAGAAAATCTCAGAGAATTATAGCATTGTATCGTATCAACTACTTATTTCCTAGAAGTTACTCTGTAAATGTACATTTAAAGTGGCTTTTTAGTATAATGATATATATCAAGATAAGAAAAGTATATATCGCATATTGGAAATATGATTATGAATTCTGTAGTCTGAAACATAAGGCGGACGCTTTAACAAAACTGAAAGAAAATAAGCCTCCTTTGATTCCTTCTATCATAGATGGATACCAGAGGCTCAATATGTAGTTGTAATCCTGTGAATATTCGTTATATTTTGTTTAAGGTTGATGTAATTAGACTTTGTCCGGAAAAGCTACGAATTTGGTCAAAAGAGCCAGAGTGAATCTCCGACGGGGAATCATTCTCATGAACCATTACAGTTTTTGAGCCAACCACCAAAACTATCCAGTAAATAATCCCACATTGATAACCTAGCAACAGGTAAGACGAAATTTGACATTATGAATGCATTTTCTGAAAGGTTCGAACGGATTTACAGATGATAGCTTTAAGCTAGGTGCTTCATATGGAATCAAATTCACTCACGCAAACGGCAGCTTAGACTTAGCACCAATTAGGTCCATTCACGGTCCAGATATACCATACAGCGTACCGGTTTTTAGCATCTTCTGCGCACTTACTTCATCTGGGGCCGCTTATTGATGGTGACTAGAAGCCGTATTTTAAGTATCATTTCTTGATACTTCTTTAGGATTATTTCGTAACTCAGGAAATTTAACTCAACTTTTCTTGACAATATATCCATTAATGTATTTAAGAGCTTCTTCCTTAATTAATCCCCCAACATTTTTCTTTTATTTCTTGGTTCGCTGTATTCCTCGTCAAAAACCTCTTTTTATAAAGCAAAATCTAAATTTATGAACATTTGCGTTGTTAGACATATTACTAATGGAGGGTCTCTTTCTTTTGTGTTATATTCATCTTTGTCTGGTTCATGCGATTTTTCAAAACTTTTCACTTCAGTTTCTCTCCCTACCAAAATTTTCAGCTTAAATTTAAAGTTCGCAGCATTTGGAGGGTCATGGTGACCATTTATTTGCCTTATATACCCAAAGAAATGTTCAAGACTACTATGATTTAATCTTTGTGCCAGTAGTTAGTCAATACTATGAGAGCCCTTTAACATCATCAAGCAGAGCAATGGCAGATTTAAACGATAAAATGATTCCCAGTAACCGAGACTTGATGTCATCTTAGTAATCCTCTGGTTTAAAATGAATCAAGCCAACAGTAGCGTAAACAACGTTGATTCTGTCAGCACAACAACATTCAGGTATACACTGGACGCTGGTCTATGTATGGCCTTGCGTTAGGAAAATGATATTTTTTTATATTTGAGCTTTTAGGTTTTTTTTCACGTGTATTATGATAGCTAAATACTGCACAGCTATTTGGCATTAACACTGATGGAATGAATGAAGCAATATATATATATATATATATATATATATATATATATATATATATATATATATAAATATACATATGTATATATATATATATATATATATATATATATATATATATATATATATATATATATATATACATATGTATATATATATATATATATATATATATATATATATATATATATATATATATGTATGTATGTATGTATGTATGTATGTATATATATATATTGTTTACGGTGCCTTTATAGGACAGCTAACTAAGGCCATGGTTCTTTGTTTTAATTACCCACGTGTGAGACGAGGGCAAACGAGGTTACAGTATTGGTGTTTCACACCTTAAGCTGTCCGTTGGCTGAACTGTTATGTCTGGACTATGGGTCCATTCAAGTGCCGGTAGTCATAACGAAAAATCTATCATTGCATTGAACTGAATTTGTTGAAAGAATAGCTGCAATATGCTTAAAGGTCTTTTTCGTGTGTATTTATTTGTACAAATAATGAAAATTCAGGTACACAATTAAAGAGGCCAGGCTTGAGCTGCATTAGATTACTTCTATTTCAAATATGTTGTAATTGAGTCGTTCGTTAACATAGACTAAGGATACTGTTATCTTGCAAATATATTATACAGACAAAGGTTTTGCAGTAACGTTGTAATACAGGACTTTCCAAGCAATAGGCGCTGGCAAGGATTTTATCTACGAATCATATCACAATGAAGATTCCATTTTTCTTTGCTTTGTTTGTTTTTAGAAATTTTATCATTATTTTTGTAACTGTTGATAACATTTAAAAGAAATATATTGTTTTAGTTCACCATAACAGGGATTTGTTGTGTATAAGGCCAGATGAGGTAGCTACCCTTCATGAACCAAGAACTATTTACCTCACCCCCCCCCCCTCCCACCCCTTAATTGATTTTGATATTCATATACAAGTAGGAACGCATTCCTTCAATTAGCCTAGAGCACAGAGTACAGTATGCTTTATCCCTCAACATCTCATCGCTTCCTACGGATTCTGTACAGCTTCCGTTCAGTTAAAAGTCACGATTAATTACAACATTTACGACTAAGTACTAAATGACATACTGTGAGATATTTTGCCAGAAAATATATTATTATTATTATTATTATTATTATTATTATTATTATTATTATTATTATTATTATTATTATTATTATTATTATTATTATTATTATTATTATTAATAATAATATTATCATTATAATTAATATTTTTGTCATGTAAAGGAAAAAATTTCACATTGAATAAGGTGATATGTGTATTTTATTAAGTATTTTATGAGTTTTCTTCGTTAGTTAAACGATAGAGACATAGAAATGAATAAATAGAGAGAGAGAGAGAGAGAGAGAGAGAGAGAGAGAGAGAGAGAGAGAGAGAGAGAGAGAGAGAGAGAGAGAGAGAGAGAGAAAATTAGAGTCAAATGGTACTCGAAAGCCAATATTTATGAAAAGTGCTTATGTGGCTTTTAGTTCGCCAAAGCATCCCGGCTAAATTTGCACATGACATGCATCGCATTTTTATTTATTTATATATAAACTATTCATTATTATTATTATTATTATTATTATTATTATTATTATTATTATTATTATTATTATTATTATTATTATTATTATTATTTAATATTTATTATTATTCCTTATATAATATTATTTATTATTATTTATTATTATATATTATTTATTATTTATTATTTATTATTATATATTATTTATTATTTATTATTTATTATTTATTGTTATTTATTATTATTAATATTTATTATTATTATTCATTGTTATTTTTCATTATTGTTTAATCTTATTTATTATTTTCTATTATTATTTATTATTGTTTATTATTATTTATCATTGTTTGTTATTATTTATTATTATTGTTTATTATTATATACTTTTATTTTTTATCATTATTAATTATTATTGTTGTTTTTATTATCTATTATTATTGTTTATTGCTGTAATATATTAATATTATTATTATTTATAATTATCTATTATTCATTATTATTTATAATTATTTATTATTCATTATTATTTATTATTATTAAATATTATTATTTATTATAATTTATTATTATTTAATCTTGTTATTCATTATTTATTTTTCATTATTCATTATTTTTCATTATTTTTCATTATTATTTATTATTTTTTATTATTATTTAATATTGTTTATTATCATTATTTATTATAGTTTTTTCTCTTCGTTTTTTGTCATTATTATTTATTATCTGTTATTATTTATTATTATTATTTGTTATTATTTATTTTTATTTAGTAACATTATTTATTATTATTTATTTTTATTCATTATTGTTATTTATTATTTATAATTTTTTATTATTTATCATTATTATTTATCATTATTATTGTTTAACATTTAAAAGAAATATATTGTTTTAGTTCACCATGGCAGGGTTTTGTTGTACGACGCTGGACAGATGTGAGGTATTTTGCCAGAAAATATATTATTATTATTATTATTATTATTATTATTATTATTATTATTATTATTATCATTATTATTATTATTATTATAATTAATATTTTTATATATTATTTATTTAATAATTTTTATTTAATATTAATCCTTATTTATTATTATTTATCATTTTTATTTATCATTATTATTAGTATTAGTATTATTTAGTATTTATTATAATTTTGATTTATTAATATTATTATTTAATATTATTATTAATATTATTATTATTATTATTTTTTTTTATTGTTTATTATTATTATCTATTTTTTATTATTATTCAGTATTTATTATTATTATTATATATTATTTATTATTACATATTATTCATTATTATTTTTTTACTAATGTTTAATCTTATTTATTATTGTTTATTATTATTTATTATTATTTATTATTATATATAATCATTGTTTATTATTTATTATATTGTTCATTATTATCTATTATTATATTTTGTTATTATTTATTATCATTGTTTATTACTAAATATTATTTTTAATTATTATCATTTAATATTGTTGTTTATTATCTTTATATGAATATTTATTATTATTCATAATTTTTATCTTTATTATATACTATTTATTAATATATAATATTTTTCATTATTATTTTTTACTATTGTTTAATCTTATTTATTATTGTTTATTATTATATATTATTATTGTTTATTATTATATATAATCATTGTTTATTATTTATTATATTGTTCATGATTATTTATTATTATATTTTGTTATTATTTATTATTATTGTTTATTATTGAATATTTTTTTATTATTATTATTTATTATTGTTGTTTATTATTTTTACATGAATATTTATTATTATTTATAATTATTATTTATTGTTTATTATTATTACTATTATATATTATTTATTATTATATAATATTATTCATTATATTTTACTATTGTTTAATCTTATTTATTAAAGTTTATTATTATTTATTATTATTATATATAATCCTTGTTTATTATTTACTATATTGTTCATTATTATTCATTATTATATTTTGTTATTATTTATTTTTATTGTTAATTATTATATATCATTTTCATTATCATTTATATTAATTATCATTGTTTATTATTTTTTATATAAATATTTATTATTATTTATAATTATTTTATATTATTATTAATTATTATTATTATTATTTATTATAATTTAATCTTATTATTCATTATTGTTTATTATTGTTATTCATTATTATTTATTATTATTATTCATTATTATCTATTATTATTATTTATAATTGTTTATTATTATTTATTATTATTATTTATTATTATTATTATTATTTATTAGTTTTTATTATTATTTATTATTATTTATTGTTGTTATTTATTATTGTTATTTATTATCATTAATTATTAATATCATTTTTTATTATCTATTTTTATTTAGTATTATTATTTATTATTATTTATTTTTATTATTTATTTATTATTTATCATAATTTTTATTTATTATTATTATTATTATCATTATTATTTATTGGTATTATTTATTATTATTTATTAATATTTATTATCATTTATTATTTATTATTATTTATTTTGATTTAGTATTATTTATTATTATTTATTTTTATTATTTATTATTATTTATTATTTATCATAATTTTAGATTTATCATTATTATTTATTTTTTATTATTATTTATTATTATTATTTATTTAATATTTATCAATTATCTATTAAATATTATTTATTTTCATTTATTATTTATCATTATTTTTATCATTTATTATTATTATTATTTATTATTATTTATTTTTTATTTATTGCTTCTTATTATTTATTGTTTATTATTATTATTTGTATTTTTATTTTTTATTATTATTAATTAATTATTATCAATATTATTTATAATCTATTATTATTTATTATTAATTATTTGTTATCATTTATTATTATTATTTTTTATTTATTATATATTATCATTATTTATTATTATTATTAGAAATATTTTTCTATTATTATTATTTATTATTATTATTTTTATTTATTATTCATTATTATTATTGTTCATTTAATATTTATCATTAATCTTTATTTATTATTGTTTGCTTCAATACAAACGTAGTTAGAGAGAGCAGGATGCCGTAAGCACAAAGGCTGCAATAGGGAAAAATATCCCACTGAAGATAGAGAATAAGAAAATTATAAAATACATTAGAAGTAATGAATAATTGAAATAAAATATTTTAAGAACAGTATCAGCATTAAAATACTTTTATGGATAAACCATGAGAGACCACAATCGGCCACAGCTGGAATAAAACTTCTAGAAAACTGCTTTAATAAATCCATTTTCATTATTTCCTTTAAATGAATATTGAAAATAATGCCTTATCAATGACTATTCGAAGATATCAATAAAATCTTATGATTAATTCTTTATATTGGGAAAATATTACATAAAATATTCCTATCTGAAAAACCATAATAAAGATATTGGTCACATCCTTTACTGACGTGGTTGCTGTCAGCATTGTGTTTTTTGACCACTTGATATCTTTGAGAGTACTAGTTCTTAGAGAGAGCTAGTGCGAATATGATTATGGTACAATTAAAAAAAATATATACATAAATCAGTGGCAGCAAAATGTCAATCAGCATTGCCAAATATGGGGATTATCCCCACTTGTTGCAAGTCTAAACTGAGGCCCATTGTTTCTGCTCGTTTTGTAACCATTCTAAACTATTAATGGTCTGCGCCATCCTGAATCCTGTGTTCCTTTATGGATGTGAGACATGGGTCCTGACAGAGAAATTAAAGTCTAAAATTCAGACTACTGAAATGCGTGTCCTACGTCTAATCTTTAGAGCAACGACGAGATAGCTGTGAAATACCCCCATAAGAGAAGCCTTGGGAGTAGAACAAGTAATTTTACAAATGGGAAGATGCCAGTTGAGATGGTTGGGCCACATATATCGAATGGTTGAATATAATTGGGATGTACACGGAATTGGGGAATGGATTCTTGAAGGTAGAAAACGACTGGGAAGATTGAGATGGAAGGATGGCACCAATAAGACTTAAATGGTGCCACTTGGAATGCAATGACGCTATGTATGTAATATGTCAGGCCCTTATGGAATGGGGACGAACAATAAGGAATTTCTCAATTAACAGACAGGATTCCGGCGAGATTTTGGGTGAACTTATCCTTTTAATTTCGGTCTCATGTCCTGGTGAAACACTTAAAATCTCCTCTAAGTACGTATAGTCATTAATAGTCTCTAGAGGTTCGTCCATAACCCTTGATTTATATTTCTCTCTTCATATTAATTGAACATTATCTTAGTTTAATTATATTCTTTTTGTGTCCTATTGAAATGTTCTGTCATCTTCGAATCTTAAATATGTATGTATGTATGTATGTATATATATATATATATATATATATATATATATATATATATATATATATATATATATATATATATGTATATACAGTATATATATATATATATATATATATATATATATATATATATATATATATACACACACACTTGTGTTATGGTAAAAATTATGAATTGACAGTGAGGATTTAAACCAAAGACAAAGAAAACTATTGAGTTTAATAAGTGAAATTATAAATGTTGAACTGCCGTTTCTCGTCTTGAGAGGAAATCACCCGAAAAGCTGTCTTCGGATGTATGCACCACTTCCTCTCCACAGTAACTCATCTACCATATGTAAAGGACCTAGAATAATAACAAAAAAGAATATACACCTCTTGAAAAGAATCAATTTAACGTACGAAATTAATCGACAAATTTAACGTGAAGGGAATGAAATTCAGCAAGCTAGCTTCGTGAAAACGTAAATTTCGTAAATGAACACTCGTTACTAAATAAGAAAAACAATATATAAATTACGTTCGTAGTTAATCTTAAGTCAAAATGAAACACTATTGGTTTACAAACCAAAGGCACAAGTATAATGGTAATTACAATGCTAAAATCCTTTACTTTAATTTTTTCGACGTGTTGGCCACCATAATTTAAACTATAATAAGGGTAAATTATATCTAAGAAACAGATCAATCCTATTGAGCCTGCATAAGGTCTCTCAACTGACTTACGTTTCTTTAGATCCTGGTCTTTCGTGGATAGATGATAAGTCCAGTTGCTCTTGCTGCCTCTCCGAACTTGAATTCCTATCGCACGGCCTAGGTGGAGTTTATCGCTCCATGACACTTGAAACTTTCAGGGTAAAAAATTTGTCAGAAAATGTCCTTTCCGGACTGCTTTCTCTGTTGGTCTCTGACTCTACCCTGCTGGGAATCTGTCTTACTGGAATCTGCCTCCCTTGGATTCTGGACCGCTGAATATAAATACTCAAAAGGCAGAGTGAGTGGATATTTAACTATCAAACCGTCAGTTTAAAGAACTATTCAGGCTCAATAGTAAACAAAGTCGCAAATTATCCTATAGCCATAAAACAAATTACCATTAAACAAATGCCCATAGTTCCAACCACCACCAAAGTAAACAAAAGACATAATGTACTTTTCAATACAAACAAACATATACGAAAAGCATAAAGATATTTCTTTACACTCCACACCAAGGGTTCTACATTTAATTTTTTGTTAAATGTAGAACTCTGGAATAACTAGAAAAATTTCAGCCATAAACAGCATTTAATACAGAATTCAACTTTGGGAATATATATTTATTGAAAATTCTGTTATGATAAATGCTTCTGGCAGAGTTTATTTTATCGTATATGACTTTTAATAAATCTAAATATTAATCAAATACAACCCAAAAGCATACACATACACGTACAAGCATACATACACACACACACACACACACACACACATATATATATATATATATATATATATATATATATATATATATATATATACATATAAAATCCACAGGAAACAAGAAAGTAAAAGACCAGGTATAATGCGCTTTCATGTATTATGTACACTTCTTCAGGGTACAAAGTGTGTGTGCGTGTGTGTGTTTGTATATATATATATATATATATATATATATATATATATATTTATATATATATATACATATATATATATATATATGTGTGTGTGTGTGTATATATATATATATATATATATATATATATATATATATATATATATATATATATATATATATATATATATGTGTCTATAGGCTATATGCTGTATATATGTGTATACACGTACATATATAAATCTTTTATAAGTTCACCCAGCCTGTAATGGGTAGCATACTGAACTCTAATGACTTTCCGAGAATTGTTTATGCCTGTATTTATACGTATAATATACGTAATGTTTGATTAATATTTGTTGTACTGACAAGGGTCTGTTCTTTGCTCTATAGTTCCTAGTTTGAAGGAATATGATATCAAAAGTACTTAGCGCAAATGTTACTTTTTTTTGGATTTCTCACTTATGTAATAGAGATGACTCTAATGCATTTTCCTCTCGGACTTGTTTTAGGTCATCTACTAAGAACACGAACAGCTGTAACAATTTTTTTGCAATAGCACAAAATTGAAAAGGTAATTGAACAGGTTATACGTATTTAACGATTCACAGTGTTATGAAGCATATGAATCCTATTCGAGATATTGCGTGAAAGTAAATACTTATTGTTATTATTATTACTCTATCATTCCTTCCATTTACATGTGTAGAGTCGTTATGATTTATATTTTCCCCATTTTCTCAAATAGATTATTGTTACTGTTGACTAGACTAGATTTCCCTAATCTGTATACCATCCAAAGTGAGAAACATTGATTACAGTGAAGGTGAAAACAGATCGTGTATGTCTTTTCTTATTTAGATTTTGCATTATTTTTGGAGGAAGAATTCGCGCAAATTAAGACTTGACACTAATACGTAGAGAAGTGTTTTAGTCATCAGCCCGGAATAGTTATTTTGATGTTGGTATTAACATAGTTGTTCGAAATGTTTCCAAGTTTCTCTTTTCATTACTTATCTCTCGGAATTTCATATCGAAAGAACGATTTCACAAATAAATGATAGAACAGTCATCTAACAATTTTCCTTTTCGTTCATCCGATAAAGGAAGGCCTTTGGATTTCAAATACATTGATATTCATATATGTTAGTATCGTATGTTTGATACACTGCCCTTCTCTGTCTCCCTGCCATGGAAAATAAAACAGTAGTCATTCAGCGCATTAAATTTGGCAATTATTTGCAGAAATTTGTCGGAATTTGATCATTCATTACAGTAACAGTAAACACTTAATTATTAGAGCTTGGTTAAAAGTATGTATTATACTGAACAAGCTGTAACTTACAAGGCTAGAGTTAAAGCAATAGACAAAACATATTTAAATTGGCCGAGCATCTAATTGCATCCCGAATTAGAATGTTAATCTTGCGTGCTATTCGAACCTAAGCCCCGTGTCCCTAAGTAATTGCTTTAATTTTGCAGTCTTTTAATTCTTCTTCTGTTAAGAGAAAGAGTATTTTAGTACGTGGCTCTGAAATGTTATTTTTTGTATATATATATTTATATATATATATATATATATATATATATATATATATATATACAAATATATATATATATACATATACATATACATACATATATATACATATATACATATGTACATATATATATATATATATATATATATATATATATATATATATATATTTATATATGTATATATATATATATATATATATATATATATATATATATATATATATATATATATATATATATATATATATGTGTGTGTGTGTGTGTGTGTGTGTGATCAAAAGATCATTGAACCCCTTGATAGTCTGACAAAGTCAGTCTCAATATTTTCGACGATAAAAGAAGTCTTAGAAATGACATACAAAATACCCACAAGTTCGCTAAGAATATCCATCAAATGTATATTCGAGTATTTTCTTAACTCTGTATTACTATCAAATAAATGGAGATTAAGCGGACTCTTTAGGCTAGTAAATATACACCCTTTATACAATACAGAAAATACTCGTTTATACAATAGAAAGATATTCTTCACGAACTTGCGATAATTCGTCTGTTACTTCTGAGCTTCTAATTACATATTTACATCTATACACGGATCATTTGCCCATGTATCATATACACATACACGCAAACATATATATTATAATAGATATATAATTCATATATCACACACACTCAGCCAACAAATCGTGTCGAAACGAGAATAGTTACAGATGGCTTCAAACTTTGGGCTCCAGAGCGGCCTGAGACTATATAATAAGCTCCCACGAATCATTCGAATGATTGAAGACATTAAGGCTTTTAAGAGGAAACTGAAGACTTTCTTATTTCATGAGTCTTTTGACAGTGACGATTTAACAGTAAATGAACAATTTATGATATGAAATGTTAAATACTCTGAACGAACAAGGTAAAACGACAGTGGAAGTCCTGTAAAGAGTGGGGTTACCCTGCTGTATGGGACCAGAAAAGCAGCCATCAAAGTAAAGATCTGTTTTAACTTCACCGTAATCAATATTTCTCACTTTAGATGGTATACAAATTAAGGAAATCTAATCTAGTCAACAGTAACAATAATCTATCTGAGAAAATTGGGAAAATATAATTCATGACTAACTCTCCAAATGTATATGGAAGGAATGATAATGTAATAATAATAATAAGTATTTACTTTCACGCAATATCTCGAATAGGATTCATATGCTTTTGTGAGACGGTGAATAGTTAAATACTTATAACCTGTTCAATTACCTTTTCAATTTTGTGCTATTGCCAAAAAATTGTTACAGCTGTTCGTGTTCTTAGTAGATGACCTAAAACAAGTCCGAGAGGAAAATGCATTAGAGTCATCTCTATTACATAAGTAAGAAATCCATAAAAAGTAACATTTGCGCTAAGTACTTTTGATATCATATTCCTTCAAACTAGGAACTATAGAGCACAGAACAGACCCTTGTCAGTAAAACAAAGATTAATCAAACATTACGTATATTATACGTATAAATACAGGCATAAACAATTCTCGGAAAGTCATTAGGGTTCAGTATGCTATCCATTACTGGCTGGGCGAACTTATAGAAATTGATATATATATATATATATATATATATATATATATATATATATATATATATATATATATATATATATATATATATATATATATATATATATATACACGTATATACACACATATATGCAGTATATAGCCTACAAAATATGCATATGCATATATATATATATATATATATATATATATATGTATATATATGTATATAAATATATATTCATATATATATATATATATATATATATATATATATATATATATATATATACTGTATATATATACATTTATATTAACATATACACACACATACTTTGTACCCTGAAGAAGTGTACGTAATACATGAAGCGCTTTGTACCTGGTCTTTTACTTTCCTGTTTCCTGTGGATTTTATATATATATAAATATATATATATATATATATATATATATATATATATATATATATATATACATATATATACATATATATATACATATATATATATATATATATGTATATATATATATACATACATACATATATATGTATATATATATATATATATATACATACATGTATATGTATATATATATATATATATATATATATATATATTTATATATATATATATATATATATATATATATATATATATGCATACATACATATGTATATATATATATATATGTGTATATATATATATATATATATAAATATATATATATGTATATATATATATATATATATATATATATATATATATATATATGTATGTATATATGCATGTACGGACATGTGTATGCTTTTTGTGTTGAATCTGATTAATATTTAGATCTATTAAAAATCACATACGATGAAATAAACTCAGCCAGAAGCATTTATCATAAATGAATTTCAAATAAATATATATTCACAAAGTTGAATTCTGTATTAGATGCTATTTATGGTTGATATGTACACAAACAAGTATATATATATATCTATCTATCTATCTATCTATCTATCTATCTATCTATATATATATATATATATATATATATATATATATATATATATATATATATATATATATATACTTAAGATTTGCAGATGACATAAAATTTCAATAGGACACAAAAAGAATATAATTAAACTAAGATAATGTTCAATTAATATGGAGAGAAATATAAATCAAGGGTTATGGACGAGCCTCTAGAGACTATTAATGACTATACGTACTTAGAGGAGATTTTAAGTGTTTCACCAGGACATGAGACCGAAATTAAAAGGATAAGTTCACCCAAAATCTCGCCGGAATCCTGTCTGTTAATTGAGAAATTCCTTATTGTTCGTCCCCATTCCATAAGGGCCTGACATATTACATACATAACGTCATTGCATTCCAAGTGGCACCATTTAAGTCTTATTGGTGCCATCCTTCCATCTCAATCTTCCCAGTCGTTTTCTACCTTCAAGAATCCATTCCACAATTCCGTGTACATCCCGATCATCTTCAGGCATTCGATACATGTGGCCCAACTATCTCATCTGGCATCTTTCCATTTGTAAAATCACTCGTTCTACTCCCAAGGCTTCTCTTATGGTGATATTTCACAGTTATCTCGTCGTTGCTCTAAAGATTAGACGTAGGACACGAATTTCAGCAGTCTGAATTTTAGACCTGAATTTTTCTGTCAGGACCCATGTCTCACAACCATACAGGAACACAGGATTCAGGATTGGGCAAACCTTTAATAGTTCAGAATGGTTACAAAACAAGCAGAAACAATGGGGCTAAGTATAGAATTGAAACCAGTGGGGATAATCCCTTTATTTGGCAATGCTGATTGAAATATTGCTGCCACTAATTTATTAGTTTTTTTTTTTTTTAATTGTACCGTAACCATATTAAGCACTAGCTCTCGGTAAGAACTAGTACTCTCAAAGATATTTTGTGGTCAAATAACACCTAATGCTGACAGCAACCACGTCAGTAAAGGATGTGACCAATATCTTGATTATGGTTCTTCAGATAGGAATATTTTATGTTATATTTTCCCAATATAAAAAAATTATCATACGATTTTATAGATACCATTGAATAGTATTGATAAAAGTATAATTTTCAATATTCATATAAAGGAAATAATGAAAATAGATTTATTATAAGAAATAAAGTATATCAAATTAATTTTCTTATTCCTGATCTAGACATTAATCTCTGGCACCGTCATTCAGTTACTTATTATGAATGTTGAATAAGATTTTTTATAACTCTGACCATCCTTTTAATTCAAATAATTAAAGACGGTACCATACTGCTCGATTTCAATATTCCTTCTCATGAGATAATGAAAATGGATAAATTTAGCTCCAAAAGAGAGATCCAATCAGAGAGAAGATCAAATTCTTCGAGTCTCCGGCTTTTGAAAGCAACTGATGGAAGACCATCCTATGCCTCAATATGGCATATCTCCCAAGAATGACTTTTGTTCTAAAATAATTTTAAAGCTCTCACGATACTATAATATTGGTTGAATGATAAAAATTTTATCCAGATCAAAATGAAAAGTGATGATTGTTTACAAATATAATCATTATAAATAAAATTAATGCAATACTTTAATAGAATTTGCATTATACTTCCTAATTTTTTATCCGCAAAATATGAATTCAATGATACCCTGCAATTTCCTCCTACTCAAACTTACGGACTGCCAACGCAAGAGGCCGTGTCTTACACAAGGTAATGCAATCTATACAGACAGAGAATCCTAGTAATATTATTCTCTAGTTAGACTCTTCTCTTTCATCTGTATCTATCAATTGGTGCAAAGCTGGACTTTTCATGGGCGTTCCCAGTCTTGTTTTGGCAGGAGGTTTGGTCTTTAATATTTACAACAAAAATGGATTAATAGCAATGAAGGGGAAGGAAAAAATATTAAAATGGTAATGGAGAAAAAATAAGTAGAACAAGTAAGAAATAAACGTTTTATTGTGCAGTGTAAGACAAAGGCCTCATACATGACAATATTTATATTGAGCTGTGTTCTAGCTTAAATTCTTTCAGCTAAAGGTAAAGATAAAACTACACCATGACAGATAGAGGCCTTTCCTGTGGATCGTTGATGTTGGGGGGAAGTGAATGGGATGTGAATGCTGTGGAAAAAGTGAGTCTTTATAAATTTAAAAATCAGTTGTAGCCAAGTTAAAATAGCCATGACGAATATATCGAAAGAGTATAATTTAAATGAAAGAAGTACGGCACCTCATAATGAAGTTCAAAGTTTACCTAATGCTAGAGGTATGGCACTTCAAAACAGAGGTCAAAAAGGCTCTAATGCTTGAAATATGGCACTTTAAAAATAGATATCAGAGACCTTCTAATGCTAGAGGTAAAGAGCTACTAAACAGAGGTCAAAGAACCTCCAATATTAGAGGTAAAGAACCTCAATATAGAGGTCAAAAAGCCTCTAACACTAGAAGTAAGGAATATCAATATAGAGGTCATAGAGCCTTCAATACTAGAAGTATGGCACCTCAAAATATAGGCCAAAAAACCTCTAAGGCCAGATGTATGACACTTCAGAAAAAGATGTCAAAGACCCTCTAATGCTATAGGTAAAGAGCTACTAAATAGAGGTCAAACAACCTTTAATACTTGAGGGGAGAAACCTCAATATAGAGGTCAAAGTGCCTCTAATACTAGAGGTGAGGAACATCAATATAGAGGTCAAAATGCCTCTAATTACTAGAGGTTAGGATCGAATATATGGAGGGCAAAGTACCTCTAATACTAAAGGTAAGGAATATCAATATAGAGGTCATAGGGCCTCTAACACGGAAAGTATGGCACCTCGAAATAGAGGTCAAAGAACCTCTAATGCCATATGCATGGCACTTCAAAAATATATGTCAAAGACCCTCTGATGCTAAAGGAAAAGAGATACTAAATAGAGGCCAAATAAACTCTTATGCTAGACCTAAAGAACCTCAATATAGAGGTCAAAAGAGCGTCTAATACTAGAAGTATGGCGCCTCAAAATAAAGGTAAAAAAAACCCTAATGCTAAAAGTATGACATTTCAAAAGTAGATGTCAAAGACCTTCTAATGCTAGATGTAAAGAGCTACTAAAAAGAAGTCAAAGAACCTCGTATAATAGAGGTATAGAACATCAATATAGAGATCAAAGAGCCTCTAATATTAGATGTATGGCACCTCAAAATAAAGGGCAAAGAACCTCTAATGCTACAAGTATGGCAGTTTAAAAGTGGATGTCAAAGGCCATCTAATGCTACATATAAAGAGATACTAAACAGAGGTCAAAGAACCTCTAATACTAGAGGTGAGGAACCTCTATATAGAAGTGAAAGAGCGTATAATACAAGAGGTAAAGAACCTCAATATAGGTATCAAAGAGCCTCTAATACTACAAATATGGCACCTTAAATCAAAGGTCAAAGAACCTCTAATTCCAAAAGTAAGGCATTTCATGAATAGAAGTCAAAGACCTTCTAATGATATGGCAAAATGTTCATAAAAGCTCTTTATAAATGGCTTCCAACTGAAATGTGTCGAAGACAGTCGCTTTTTAGTCCTCCTGACAATATTGCGTAACAGAATAACTTTTAAAGAGAAAGCAGCATTATTATAAGCCTAATGCAACAATACATAAATATAAACGATATGATTATAATGATTTCTTAGCCTGTTTCTGTTATATCTTTTTCCCAAAAGTTTTCCTCCATTCAAGGTAACAAATGGTCACTTTTATTCTCGTTAATTGAGACAAATATCCATTATTTTTGCCTTTAATTGAAACCGATTAAAAGAACTAAATTCAGTATCGACTCGGAATTGTTTATGATGAAAACATCCTAATGTTTACTGATGGATATTTCTTTCCGACTGAGACTGCTTGTCTTATGACATCCAGGTCTTGGTACATTCAGGTCTCGCTTGGAGAAGAGAAATGGGGATGTTTGCACTGATCGAATGATAAAAATATTGGAGTATTCTATGAACAAAGTGTGAGGATAAAAATAATGTATTTACGAAGGAAAGAATTTCATCGTGTTAAATGCTATATCCAAAATTATTTTCCATAGGTTTTGGCAATATTTGGTTATTATAAAATATGGGTTTTGCCCACGAATTTCACTTACTTTTGCTTTGCTTTTGTCAGATTAGTTCTCATTTACGGGCTGCCAATACAAGAACACATGTTTTACATAAGGTAGGGTAATATAAAACGAACGAACAGCCGATCAATATTCTTTTTCAATCATAGTATAAACTTTATTCATGGTTATTAATTCACTTAACATATCAGTCATGTATGGTTCGTTTTAGCTTGTGAAAGAACGTAGGTGTAATGTACATATGAAAAGAAATCTTTAGAAACATAAGTTACCACTACACACATATATAAGATGAGTATCAAACTAGCTTGCATTATTTTCTAAATTCGTCTCTCTTCAGCTTCTAAAGAATCCCAATTCTCTGTTGTGTGATCTGCCTCTGGATAACGCAGATAATATCATCATCTTTATTCCTATCAATTTCTTTAAGACCTGAAATGTTCAAACTTGTCTTCTTCTTTTGTTGCTGATAAATCTATCAATGACTGGATATATCCTTATTTATATATCACAGGATGTCCGTGGAACGATTAAATCTGGTGCATTCTCTGTGCAGTGGAAGAACCAAAAAAGCAGCAATTGTATATTAGTTTACCATAGAGAAAATGCGTTCACCGTCTGCGTTTGATATGGGAAGGGTGATCAAGGCTCGAATGAACTTAAAAGGAATAGCAACCGTCTCACTCTGATACACCTGAGCCAAAATTAACTAGATATTTCCAGAAAGAAAACTGTCAATATTGTCACTTTAAAGGGAATGCCCTGCAGCATCCAAGTCTAGTTGTTCATAATCAAAGGTTATACGATACAATTTCAAGTATATCACCTCAGTCCTAACAAATATTAGGGTCAAGAATGGATCACATCCATCAGAATTTGATAATTGAACGGGAGACGTTTCTTTGATTTTGCTCAGAAGTGGTTTTCTAATCTGTTTCTCTCTTGTATTATCTCAAGATATAAATAAATGTGCTTTCTACTAAAAAGCTATTTTCTCATCTAGAGTAGGCCGCCCGAACAAAAAAGCGACTGTTGTTAAAATATTTCAGTCAAATTACTCATTACTTCTCATATAGTTTATCTATTTCCTTATTTCTTTTCCTCACAGGAATATTTTGCCTTGTTTGAGACCTTGGCCTTATAACATCCTGCTTTTCAAGGTAAGCTTGTAGCTTAGAAAATAATAATAATAATAATAATAATAATAATAATAATAATAATAATAATAATGATAACAATAATAATAATAATAATAATAATAATAATAATAATAATAATAATAATAATAACCAATTTCAAATATCAATGTAGTATACAGTAGGAACATTTATAAGGATTAAAAACCTTCACATATAAAAATTATAATCTCAAGTTGTGTTTCCAAAGACCAAATTCAAAATATCGACATTTGTATCCATAAAATACATATGATGGTCAACAAGTGGCCCGAAGACTAGTGGAGTAAAACCTACACCTATAAAGTCCTTTGGGTTAAAAGTGAAATTTCACTAGGTGTTAAATTAGACAAACAAAAGCACAAATTTTGAATGGAATTAAGCTTATGATATTACGACTTCACTAATGTTTAAAAAAAAAAAAAAAAGAAATAATAGAAACTAAGCCATGCTAATCCCTGCTTCTCTCTATATATACAAGAGGTCTTTCTATATGTAGGCCTACATATTGTCACCAGCTGTAACAAACCCTCTACGAAGCTTAGACCGATAGTCGAGTAAAGTGTTAGCTATCATTTCCTAGAGGACTTCAGATAAAGAGGAGAAAGGGGGGGGGGGGAAAGATAAAGATAATGATAGCGATGATAAAAGTAAGAAGGGAAATGATAAAAGATAATGAAAAGGGAAAGTCTGGACAACCTGTGAAACCCGGAAAGACAAAGAGGGATTTCAAGTTGGATGCAATCCTCTTAAGCCTTTTATCCCACAAAGAAATATTTTGTTTGCAATATTTTTGTCCTTTCATTCTTTTCAGCCTTACATTATTTCTCCATTCTGGCTTCCTTTCCTCGATTTTGCTTTCCGAACTCTTCACTTTGACGTAGCAAGTAAAGAAATAAGAGCTTCTTTGGTTTACGAGAATCGTACTATGTATTCAGTTGTTGAATGGAAAATATCCGCAATGTTTACAGCAGGAATATTAGTATTAAAAAAACTTGTCTTTAATAAAACACAATTTTAATTAGGTTGTGTGTCCAAAAAATTCTATAGAAAACATCATCATTTGTATCCATAATAAATATTTGGTGTTACAATTATTCCAAAAGGACTAAGAAAAACTGTTTGTTTTGGGTTGAGTCGAGTTGGCCTACACCTCATAGTGGAGTTTGTGATCTCAAGCTCCATATCACTTATTTCTCTTCTTCTTAATCGTATTCAGTTTAAATAACAGAATACATTTCCTCTTTAGAATTCTTAACATCGAAAATATCATAATGTTTTGGTACGTGTATTTCTTTGGGAATAGGATTTTTGGCCTGATGACACCACAGGCTTCTTGATTAACACTACTGAATTATTTGATAAAAAAAAAAAAAAAAATCCTTTGAAATTCCTACGTAAATGTGATATTAAGATCATCTAAATTCATAATCATCAACGTATGCTAAATATAATTAATCTACGAAATAAATTAATAAACTTTGCATAAAATAATAGAACTTGTTGATATGGAACTCAATTGTAGGAAATCGGGACTTGGGCAAGCAGAAGTTGCTACTAGATGTACGATGTTTTTGCAAGACGCCAAAATAGCATAATTTTAAACGCTAGGTAAATAAATAAATAGGTAAATAAATAAATAAATAAATAAATAAATAAATAATTATATATATATATATATATATA
>NC_090727.1:105639476-105674583 GCF_036898095.1 Palaemon carinicauda | reverse complement strand
TTCTAAATTCGTCTCTCTTCAGCTTCTAAAGAATCCCAATTCTCTGTTGTGTGATCTGCCTCTGGATAACGCAGATAATATCATCATCTTTATTCCTATCAATTTCTTTAAGACCTGAAATGTTCAAACTTGTCTTCTTCTTTTGTTGCTGATAAATCTATCAATGACTGGATATATCCTTATTTATATATCACAGGATGTCCGTGGAACGATTAAATCTGGTGCATTCTCTGTGCAGTGGAAGAACCAAAAAAGCAGCAATTGTATATTAGTTTACCATAGAGAAAATGCGTTCACCGTCTGCGTTTGATATGGGAAGGGTGATCAAGGCTCGAATGAACTTAAAAGGAATAGCAACCGTCTCACTCTGATACACCTGAGCCAAAATTAACTAGATATTTCCAGAAAGAAAACTGTCAATATTGTCACTTTAAAGGGAATGCCCTGCAGCATCCAAGTCTAGTTGTTCATAATCAAAGGTTATACGATACAATTTCAAGTATATCACCTCAGTCCTAACAAATATTAGGGTCAAGAATGGATCACATCCATCAGAATTTGATAATTGAACGGGAGACGTTTCTTTGATTTTGCTCAGAAGTGGTTTTCTAATCTGTTTCTCTCTTGTATTATCTCAAGATATAAATAAATGTGCTTTCTACTAAAAAGCTATTTTCTCATCTAGAGTAGGCCGCCCGAACAAAAAAGCGACTGTTGTTAAAATATTTCAGTCAAATTACTCATTACTTCTCATATAGTTTATCTATTTCCTTATTTCTTTTCCTCACAGGAATATTTTGCCTTGTTTGAGACCTTGGCCTTATAACATCCTGCTTTTCAAGGTAAGCTTGTAGCTTAGAAAATAATAATAATAATAATAATAATAATAATAATAATAATAATAATAATAATGATAACAATAATAATAATAATAATAATAATAATAATAATAATAATAATAATAATAATAACCAATTTCAAATATCAATGTAGTATACAGTAGGAACATTTATAAGGATTAAAAACCTTCACATATAAAAATTATAATCTCAAGTTGTGTTTCCAAAGACCAAATTCAAAATATCGACATTTGTATCCATAAAATACATATGATGGTCAACAAGTGGCCCGAAGACTAGTGGAGTAAAACCTACACCTATAAAGTCCTTTGGGTTAAAAGTGAAATTTCACTAGGTGTTAAATTAGACAAACAAAAGCACAAATTTTGAATGGAATTAAGCTTATGATATTACGACTTCACTAATGTTTAAAAAAAAAAAAAAAGAAATAATAGAAACTAAGCCATGCTAATCCCTGCTTCTCTCTATATATACAAGAGGTCTTTCTATATGTAGGCCTACATATTGTCACCAGCTGTAACAAACCCTCTACGAAGCTTAGACCGATAGTCGAGTAAAGTGTTAGCTATCATTTCCTAGAGGACTTCAGATAAAGAGGAGAAAGGGGGGGGGGGGGAAAGATAAAGATAATGATAGCGATGATAAAAGTAAGAAGGGAAATGATAAAAGATAATGAAAAGGGAAAGTCTGGACAACCTGTGAAACCCGGAAAGACAAAGAGGGATTTCAAGTTGGATGCAATCCTCTTAAGCCTTTTATCCCACAAAGAAATATTTTGTTTGCAATATTTTTGTCCTTTCATTCTTTTCAGCCTTACATTATTTCTCCATTCTGGCTTCCTTTCCTCGATTTTGCTTTCCGAACTCTTCACTTTGACGTAGCAAGTAAAGAAATAAGAGCTTCTTTGGTTTACGAGAATCGTACTATGTATTCAGTTGTTGAATGGAAAATATCCGCAATGTTTACAGCAGGAATATTAGTATTAAAAAACTTGTCTTTAATAAAACACAATTTTAATTAGGTTGTGTGTCCAAAAAATTCTATAGAAAACATCATCATTTGTATCCATAATAAATATTTGGTGTTACAATTATTCCAAAAGGACTAAGAAAAACTGTTTGTTTGGGTTGAGTCGAGTTGGCCTACACCTCATAGTGGAGTTTGTGATCTCAAGCTCCATATCACTTATTTCTCTTCTTCTTAATCGTATTCAGTTTAAATAACAGAATACATTTCCTCTTTAGAATTCTTAACATCGAAAATATCATAATGTTTTGGTACGTGTATTTCTTTGGGAATAGGATTTTTGGCCTGATGACACCACAGGCTTCTTGATTAACACTACTGAATTATTTGATAAAAAAAAAAAAAAATCCTTTGAAATTCCTACGTAAATGTGATATTAAGATCATCTAAATTCATAATCATCAACGTATGCTAAATATAATTAATCTACGAAATAAATTAATAAACTTTGCATAAAATAATAGAACTTGTTGATATGGAACTCAATTGTAGGAAATCGGGACTTGGGCAAGCAGAAGTTGCTACTAGATGTACGATGTTTTGCAAGACGCCAAATAGCATAATTTTAAACGCTAGGTAAATAAATAAATAGGTAAATAAATAAATAAATAAATAAATAAATAAATAATTATATATATATATATATATATATATATATATATATATATATATATATATATTACGTAAACTGAATAACTATGACCAAAATTTAGAAGTTATCCGATTTAGCTATTTATTCGCCAACATAAAAACTCACCAAATTTCCCACCGACATTAAAGTAATACTACCGATTTGCCTATTATTTTTATATGTTCACAATTCTCTTTTCATACTAATTTATTTTCAGAATAGATCGTAGGACGAGTGAGAACGTATTTCTAGTATTTAGGAATAGAAAGAAGAAGAAGAAGAAGAAGAAGAAGAAGAAGAAGAAGAAGAAGAAGAAGAATTCTAAAGAGATTTGCCGGGAATAAACGGAAATGTAATATGACGAGAATGCTCTCTCTCTCTCTCTCTCTCTCTCTCTCTCTCTCTCTCTCTCTCTCTCAAAGTTACATCAGCCATTAGACCACATTGTCCTGTTTTTCTCCGGAGACACTGAAGATTTCTGTCGAACTAACACATATTTTGAATCTCTCTCTCTCTCTCTCTCTCTCTCTCTCTCTCTCTCTCTCTCTCTCTATTACACCGGCCATTAAAATATGATGGAATTTTCCATAATAGCAGTGAAAACGAACGAAGAATTAAGAAATAAAAACCTTGGAAAAGAACAGAAAATTCGTCTTCTGTGTAAAATTTCTCCTGATTTCCTCCGGAGACACTTTGAAGATTCCTTCGAGAGAGAGAGAGAGAGAGAGAGAGAGAGAGAGAGAGAGAGAGAGAGAGAGAATTCCTTAATATTTCGATGATTTCCATAATTGTTACCACGAATACAAAGGAAATTGATAGGGAAGGCGAACATTACATTCTGGGAATGAATGAAGATGACACAAGAACGCTTCCAGAATGTCTTCAGAGTTAGATTTGCCTCAGAAACGTTTTAGGAGATAAATGTTACGATTTGCAGAGAAAGAACACTATGAATAAATCTTTCCCTTTGTTATGGTTTTTCAATTCCTTTCAGTATTTCTTAATCTTGTGGATTCTCTCTCTCTCTCTCTCTCCTCTCTCTCTCTCTCTCTCTCTCTCTCTTTCCTGAAGACATTTGGACTCCAGTTGAAGCCAAAAGAAGAATTTTTTTTATTCTAATGGCTTATCTCTCTCTCTCTCTCTCTCTCTCTCTCTCTCTCTCTCTCTCTCTCCTTCATACCTGAAGACATTTGGACTCCAGTTGAAGCTAAAAGAAGAATTTCTTGGATACTAAGAGACTCTCTCTCTCTCTCTCTCTCTCTCTCTCTCTCTCTCTCTCTCTTTCTCTCTCTCTCTCTCTCTCTCTCTCTCTCTCTCTCTCTTTCCTGAAGACATTTGGACTCCAGTTGAAGCCAAAAGAAGAATTTGTTTGATTGTAATGGCTTATATATCTCTCTCTCTCTATATATATATATCTCTCTCTCTCTCTCTCTCTCTCTCTCTCTCTCTCTCTCTCTCTCCTCCTTCATACCTGAAGACATTTGGACTCCAGTTCAAGCCAAAAGAGGAATTTCTTGTATACTAATAGACTCTTTATTTTTCTTTATTCTTTTCAGCCTTACACTTTCTCCACTCTGTCTTCCTTTCCTCAATTTTGTATTCAGTTAAAGTTGTTGCATGGAAAATACCAACGATGTTTATAGCAGGAATATCATTATTAAGAAACTTCATTTTTACAAAATACAACAAGTCGGGATATTCCCTACATTTGGCAATGCTGATTGAAATATTGCAGCCACTAATAATGTAGGGTTTTATTTTTAACTACACCGTAGTCATATTAAGCACTAGCTCTTTTTCAGAGCTAGTACTCTCAAAATATTAAGTGGTCAAAGAGCACCTAATGCTGACAGCAACCTAGTCAGTAAACATTGTGACCAATATCTTGATTATGGTTCTTGAAATAAGAATATTTTAGGTAAATTTTTACAAGCACTTACCAGGCCATAGGCGATATTTGCCATTACAAACAACATCAGCTACACATTTCAGTCACTTTTTCTTCTATGCACTTTTCGGCGGAAATGCATAATTAACGAGTTATTCAATATCTTATTTTTAATATTTGTTAAAAAATGGACAAGTCATTCGACATGTTGACTCCACAGCAAATATTGTCATCTGAGCCTCTTTGCACCCTCGCATACCCATAAGTAAGTAGTCCCAATATATACTAATATTTTCCTCAGCCAATTTTTTTTATTTGTTTCATTTGTATGCATGTCTTTTACATATTGTAATTAATATTTTGTTATTTTGTTATTTAGTTTACGTTAAATCACTTAGAAAAACGTTATTGTGGTTTCCCCCCCCCCCCCCCCCCCCCCCTTTCTAAGGCATTTTTGGTCCGAGACACAAGCGTTAGCGGTTGAAAAGCATTTTTTTCGTGCATCCTCTCAGGCATTTTATTTTTCTCTTCTCGTTTTTCATGTTTGTATGCATGTATTTTAAACATTTTACTTAATATTTTGTTGTACCAAAATGGGTTAGCGTATTTCTCTGTACTAGTTTACGTTGAAGCACCTAGAAAAACGTTATATTATTTTTTTTTTTAGTTTTTTCCCCCTTTTTGGAGGCATTTTGGGTGCGAGACACACACATTTCCGGTATGGCGCGCATTAATCTTCTGCACATTCGTTACAGTTCAAATTTTAGTTTGCGATGGCAACCGTCGAAGTCAGTTGTGCGGGGCTGTAGTCTTGACTATTTTAAGTGTATCAATACCTTTTATTCGAAAAACAGCGAAATCATAATTTTTTTTACAAGGACACGGTGCTTTACCTGTGGCAGTGAATTGCCCCCATTGTGATATTCTTTGCAGTTATAATAGTAATACGCACCTGTTTTTCTGTCGACGTCGTAGGAAAGCTCCCAAGAAAAAAGCTAGTGTTCAGTGTACATACACCGTTTCTTTGTTCAAGGGTACATTCTTAGATAATGCACATGTGAAACCTTGGGAAGTGGCTCTTTTTGTGAATCATTTTTTAAGCAAACATTGGGATCACTCTACCATCATAGACTGTTTACATTGGTCGAGCAGAACAAGTGTGGATTGGCGAAGCTTTTGTTCGGAAAGTAACCGAAAAGTGGTTTTCAGAACAATCCCCGGTGGGTGGTCAAGACATCGTCGTGGAAATTGACGAAACACTAATTGTACGTAGAAAATATAATCGTGGTAGACAATTAAATCAAGTGTGGTTGTTTGGAGGAATTGAGCGTGTGTCCAAAAAAAAATTTATCATTCCGTTACATCACGAAGGGCAAGACAGAAGTGCTGAGACCCTTATCCCATTAATTAAAAAGTATATCTTACCAGGCTCTATTGTAATTAGTGATGGTTGGGGCAGCGTATCGAAATGTAGGAAATGAGGGATATACCCACAAAGTGATAAACCATAGTGAGGAGTTTGTCCAAGGGACAGACCCAAGTGTGCACACGCAAAACATTGAAAGCCTTTGGAGAGACGTCAAGGAGTGGTCCAAACGACCGGGGAATCGATCTGAATATCTGGAACAATATTTGGCCAGATATTTATTTATTTCACGTTACAATCACGATCAGTGTTACCATCATTTTTGGCTGCAAGTTGGTCAGCTTTACAGACCACATGGTGACCGTGCACGACCCATTGCTGAACAACCTGAAGCAGATAACCCAGTATCGGACTCTGATTCAGACTCATAAGGTAAATACATAATTTTTTCCTGTGACGAGCTAGGTTAGGCACAGTGACCGCTTAGGTTAGGGGCAGTGACCACCTAGGTTAGGGGCAGTGACCGCCTAGGTTAGGGGCAGTGACCGCCTAGGTTAGGGGCAGTGACCGCCTAGGTTAGGGGCAGTGACCGCCTAGGTTAGGGGCAGTGACAGGTTAGGTTAGGTTAGGTTAGGTTAGGTTAGGTTGGTTTCTTTAGTTATCAATGGCAAGAAAATATGTTTTTCTAGTTGATTTTGATGTGTTTTGCAGGAATTTCACCTTCATATTTGTCGAAAATACACAGTTTTTGTCACACACCATTTGGGGTGTGGGATAAAAACGGGTGATTTCCGCCAAAAATGAAGGTGAAATTCGTGCAAAACACATCAAAATCTACTGGTAAAACATATTTTCTGGCCCCTAGTCCCTGGTAAGTCATAGTAAAAATTTACCATATTTTATATAATATTTTCCACATATAACAAAAAAATCATAAGATTTTATAGATATCTTTGAATATGATTTATAAGGTATTATTTTCAAAATTTATTTTTTAAAGGAAATAATGAAAATAGATTTATTAAAGCAATGCAAGCGTTCAAATTAATTTTCTTATTCCTGATCTAGATATCAATCTCCTGCACCGTCGTTCAGTTAGTTGTTAGGAATGTTGCATGAGATTTTTCATAATTGGCCATCCTTTGCATTTAAATCTTCAAAGACAGTACCATCCTGCTCGCAATCCTAAGTATGCAGTTATTAGTGATATTCATACAGTCTCCTTCAAAAGGCTTAATACTAAACAGTATTCTAAAAGTTTTATTCCAGATATTGCAGATGGTGGAACGATCTCTTTAATCAGGGAATGTCATCGAATGTTTATATGTTGAACAGGCTGACACAATGGTCTCTCATGGTTTATCTATGAAATTATTTTAATGTTGTTACTGTTCTTAAAATATTTTATTTCAATTATTCATTATTTCTCTTGTATTTTATTATTTTCTATCCTCATTGGGATATTTTTCCTTACTGCAGCCTTTGGGCTTAAAGCATCCTGCTCTCTCCAAATAGGCTTGCGGCGCAGCTAATAATAATAATAATAATAATAATAATAATAATAATAATAATAATAATAATAATAATAATGATAATAATAATAATAATAATAACCAATTTCAAATCTCACAGTAGTTTACAGCAGGAACTTATATGTGTTGAAAACCTTCACAATTAAAATATATAATCTCAGGTTGTGATTTCAAAAACTAAAAAAAAAAAAAAAAAAAAAAAAAAAAAAAGAGGGAAAACGCCCTACTCCTATAAAGTCTTTTGGGTAAAAAGTGAACTTTCACTAAGTGTTTAATTAGACAAAAAAAACTGTGCAGATGGAAAGGATAATTTGAATGGAATTTAAGCTTACGATATCAGGACTTCACTAATGAAAAAGAAAAAAAAAATCAGAATTGAAATAGAACTTAAGCCATGCTAATCCCTTCTTCTCTCTTTATATACAAGAGGTCTTTTTATATGTGGACCTACATATTGTCGCCAACTGTAACAAACCCTCTACGAATCTTTTGACCGATAGACGAGTGCTAGCTATTATTCCCTCGAGGACTTTGGATAGAGATGATAAAAGTAAGGAAAAAGGAAATGATGAAGATAATGAAAAGGGAAAGTCTGGACAACCTGTGAAACGCAGAAAGACAAATCCTCTCAAGCCTTTTATCCCACAGTGAAATATTTTTTTTTGCGATATTATTTTTCTTTATTCTTTTCAGCCTTACACTTTCTCCACTCTGTCTTCCTTTCCTTAATTTTGTATTCAGTTAAAGTTGTTGCATGGAAAATACCAACGATGTTTATAGCAGGAATATCATTATTAAGAAACTTCTCTTATACAAAATACAAGTCGGTATATTCCTACATTTGGCAATGCTGATTGAAATATTGCGGCCACTAATAATGTAGGGTTTTATTTTTAACTGCACCGTAGTCATATTAAGCACTAGCTCTTTTTCAGAGCTAGTACTCTCAAAAATATTAAGTGGTCAAAGAGCACCTAATGCTGACAGCAACCTAGTCAGTAAACATTGTGACCAATATCTTGATTATGGTTCTTGAAATAAGAATATTTTATGTAATATTTTCCACATATAACAAAAAAATCATAAGATTTTATAGATATCTTTGAATATTATTTATAAGGTATTATTTTCAATATTTATTTTTTAAAGGAAATAAAGAAAATAGATTTATTAAAGCAATGCAAGTGTTCAAATTAATTTTCTTATTCCTGATCTAGATATCAATCTCCGGCACCGTCGTTCAGTTAGTTGTTATGAATGTTGCATAAGATTTTTCATAACTGGCCATCCTTTGCATTTGAATCTTCAAAGACAGAGAGAGGGAGAGAGAGAGAGAATCCACAAGATAAAGAAATACAGAGAGGAATTGAAAAACAATAACAAAAGGAAAGATTTATTCATAGTTTTCTTTCTGGGCGAATCATACCATTTATCAGATAAGACGTTTCGATGGCAGATCTCACCCTCTGAAGACCGTTCCGGAAGTGTTCTTATTTCATCTTCGTTCATTCCCAGAATGTATAAATTTCCTTTTTATTGTGTTAACAATTAAGGAAATAATCGGAAGAATAAGGAATCTCAAATCTCTCTCTCTCTCTCTCTCTCTCTCTCTCTCTCTCTCTCTCTCTCTCGTAGGAATCTTCAAAGTATGTCCGGAGGAAAACGGGAGAAATTTTACACAGAAGACGAATTTTCTCTTCTTTTCCAAGGTTTCATTTCCTTATTTTTCGTTCGTTTTCACTCCAATTATGGAAAATTCTATCATATTCTAATGGCCGATGTAATAGAGAGAGAGAGAGAGAGAGAGAGAGAGAGAGAGAGAGAGAGAGAGAGAGAGAGAGAGAAAAGCCAGTAGAATTCAACAAATTCTTCTTTTGGCTTCAAGTGTGTAGGAAGTCTAAATGTCTTCAGGTATGAAGGAGAGAGAGAGAGAGAGAGAGAGAGAGAGAGAGAGAGAGAGAGAGAGAATCCACAAGATAAAGATATACAGAAAGGAATTAAAAAAAAACGCAACAAAAGGAAAGATTTATTCATACTTTTCTTTCTGTGCGAATCGTAACATATATCAGCTAAGACGCTTCTGAGGCAAATCTCACCCTCTGAAGATCGTTCTGGAAGCATTCTTAATTCATCTTCGTTCATTCCCAGAATATAATGTTCGCCTTCCGTAAGAAATTCCCTTGTATTCGTGTTAACAATTATGGAAATATTCGGAAGAATAAGGAATCTCAAATCTCTCTCTCTCTCTCTCTCTCTCTCTCTCTCTCTCTCTCTCTCTCGTAGGAATCTTCAAAGTGTTTCCGGAGGAAAATAGGAGAAATTTTACGCTGAAGACAATTTTCTTCTTTTCCGATGATTCCATACCTTAATTCTTCGATCGTTTTCACTCCAATTATGGAAAACTCTATCATATTCTAATGGACGGCGTAATAGAGAGAGAGAGAGAGAGAGAGAGAGAGAGAGAGAGAGAGAGCAATCTTTTCATATTTCATTTCCGTTTATTCACAGACAGTAACGTTCATCCATCTCTTCTGCGAATAAACGGAAATGAAATATGAAAATAATGCTCTCTCTCTCTCTCTCTCTCTCTCTCTCTCTCTCTCTCTCTCAACTCGCTTTTTTTTCTTTAAATGCTGAATTCAGGAAAGGTTTCGGTAATCATATATATATATATATATATATATAAATATATATATATATCTATATATATATATATATATATATATATGTATATATATATATATATATATATATGTATATGTACATGTATATATATATATATATATATATATATTTATATATATAATATATATATGTGTGTGTGTGTGTGTGTATATATGTATATATATATATAAAATGTGTCTATATGGTATGTATATATGTGTGTGTATGGGTATGTCAGTGTGCACACAAAACTTGTTACACTTTATCGTAGCCGTTATGAATCTGTTATGTAAATATTCCTTCTTTTTTGTTTACATAATTTTCAACGCCGTAATAAATCATATCCAAAGTAGTATAGCAGTATTTCATTAAGAGTCTGTCTGGCACATCGTCTGGGAAAGGGCTGAAGTAGATTAAGGAAGGATTAAGTTGAATAATCTTCTTATTAAAAACGAGGCCTGATTTGCATAAGATGTTTGAGTAACTAGGAAAAAAATAGTATCCGATATAGGCGGAAATGTTTTTACTATTTCTTACTATTTGATAGAAGATTACTTAGTTTTATTACCTCGTCCCCACCGGTTATGGGTTATTGTTTTTGGTAGAATTCTTTGTGTTTATTTCTAACTATGGAAAAACTACTTGTCCGATTTACTTGATTATTTTTTTTTTTTTTTTGGGGGGGGGGGGTGCACTATGACACACTCTGGACCCGATTAATATTTCGTCCGCATAGAGTCAAGATCAAAGTCACGGTTACTCGAAAGATCTTTGTAGACTTTTGACTGAAGCTCCGTTAAATATTACCCGATTATTTGAAACCTAGACCAAAATCTTAATTTTTCGGCGCCGAAAATGTAATTCTTTATATGAAAAATAGTGAAAAAGCATACCTTTGAAGATTGGTAAGGTCAAAGTTCAAGGGTTTCAAATTTTCAATGTCACCGAATTTAGAGGACCAAAAGTCTTGAACGATTAGATATGCAATTGATTAATATGACAGACAGAAAACCAACTTTGAGCTTTAAAGTAACACCATGACCTTTGACCTTCTGTAACCTTGTAAGGTCAAATTCAACATCTCCCGATTTCAGCAAGTTCAGACTCACATTCGTTTACTATCATTGAAGGATATTTCAACTCTTCAAAAACATTTAGAGCAATTGTTGCGTTTCCGAGAAGGATTAAGTGAGAGGGACGGGATTTGCCGTGTCTTGTTGTCTTTGGCCTTGAGTAAAATGGTAAGTGGTACGATTATTCAAGCGTTTTTCTGTTCTCTTATTTAGAATTCCTTAGTTGTATTTATTTAGGAATTCTTAGAAAATGTGAACTAATTATGAAGCAGGATACAAATCTGGATTTTAATTTATATTTCAGTTGTCAATTTATCCGTTTTATAGGTCTTTACAGTTTTGGGTCGTTTCTCTCTATGTACATTTTTTATCATTTGAAATTTCTTTTCCACATACATAGGGAATCCCTGAAGTAATTCAAATGGGCTTCATGAAGTTGTTGATTTTTTATGAAGCGTCTTGCATTTCCGAGCAAGTTTAATTTACCATGAAAGACAAGTGGGTAAGTAAACAAATCAATAATTAATTCCTCACCACTGAGAGATGCTTGAATTCTAGTTCCCTTTCATTTTTGTTGTAAGGTCTCAGGAGATAAGCATCTTAAGGACTGTCACAAAATACATTTACTTGTTAGAAACAAACACATTTTTGATTGGTCATTTATAGAGATTTTAGAACTCGCAATACAATCCTTACAATTTCCGTATTAAAGTAATAGCTATTCTCTCTCTCTCTCTCTCTCTCTCTCTCTCTCTCTCTCTCTCTCTCTCTCTCTCTCTCTCTCTCTCTCTCTTAGATTTTAAAACTCCCAATGCAATCCTTTACATTTTCCGTATTGAAGTAATGGTATTATTTCTCCCCCCCCCTATCTCTCTCTCTCTCTCTCTCTCTCTCTCTCTCTCTCTCTCTCTCTCTCTCTCTCTCTCTCTCTCTCTCTCTTAGATTTTAGAACTCCCAATACTATCCTTTACATTTTCCGTATTACAGTAATGGTATTATCTCTCTCTCTCTCTCTCTCTCTCTCTCTCTCTCTCTCTCCCTCTCTCTCTCTCTCTCTCTCTCTCTCTCTCACTGCTGGAAAGATTTCCTGGAACCCCACTCATCTCTCTTAACCATTTCCTATGATATTTTCTCCCCATAAAAAGGATAAGAAAGGCTGGGGCGGTTATGAGGACTTATCAGACTACCATTGGGTGCTATTGCAAGTTCATCTAGCCGCTTAGGACATCTGCATCTGTATTCTTTAAAAACAATTGAAGTGGTATTTATCATCAATCCCTGATTCACTGCGATTTTACGAAAGGTATATAGACATCCTTATCTATTTAGTTCATTTATTTGTTTGTGAGCAACTTTCACAAAAACTACAGTACCGAATTTGACCAAAATTGGTATTCATATTGGGTGTGACCCAAAATGAATCTGTAACAGTTTGGATAAAGTGCATCAAAGTACAAGTGTCCATTGGTACTTTAAAAGTAATCGCAATGTTAAGTAATTGGCAAATATTGTTATCGTTTATTTTTTGATTGTGAACAACATTACGCAAAAAATACAGACTTGTGGGATATGACCCAAGGACAAATCCATTAGATTTTGAAAGAAATACATCGAAGTACAAGTACGCAATAGAGTTAAGAGCAAAAGAATTCGGCTTTGCGTGACGAAGGAATGCTCTCTACTGAGTGGCCCTCTAGTTCTTGATAGGCACTCAGTAGAAAGCATGCCTTCGCCAAGTCGAGCAGTCTTTATTTGATCTTAATTCTTCTGCGTAGTTGTACTTCGATATATTTTCTTCAAAACCTACAGGATTTCTCCTTGGGTCAGACTCTACATGTTACATTCATCGGTTCATCACTTTAATCTTGCGTTCAACATTTGTATACTCATTCCTTTTTAGGAAACTTTCCTCCAAATCAGGAAAGTAATACAAATTTAAGGAGATTACCCTATAATTTAATAAAGAAAATTAAATATATTAAGACCAATAACACAGTAATCTCTTTATACCAACTGACGTGACCCTTTCTCTCGACATTTTGTGAATGCCTGAGCTGCCTTTCAAGTTAACAATGAACCATGAAAATCATTTTCACCAACAACTTCCTTCCCAATTATCTCATATCTCAGAAAATGAAAGAAGCAGATAACGTGTAAGTATCGCTTTCAAATAAACTATCTCGTTCTACATTAACGATAATTTGTAGTATGAATCATATTAGAAATATCAATTCATGAAATTGCAAGTGTGTACTGAGATACAGGAAGCGGAGAAAAATTTGGAAGATTTGGTTGATTACTTTGCAATTAATTTGCAGTAAAAAATGACAAAAGCTATCCTAAATCAATAATTTATTCTAAAAGTAAACAATATTTACATGCTAGAATATCAAAGGAATTGCAATTAGACGCTACCGAAGTTTAAAAAACTTTTTTAAAGGAAAAGGGTAAGAATAAGGTTTTGAAAGTTTGGATTATATATATATATATATATATATATATATATATATATATATATATATATATATATATACATATATTATATATATATATATATATATATATATATATATATATATATACATATAAAGAGAGAGAGAGAGAGAGAGAGAGAGAGAGAGAGAGAGAGAGGAGAGAGAGAGAGAGAGAGAGAGAGAGAGAGAGAGAGACCAGGATAATAATGCAATGATTCTAAGTAGCTTTACTTGAATTCCTAACATATACTTCTCTCTCTCAAAGCTGCGAAAACTTATCCATAACATACCTCTCACAGGTATTTACCATTACAAAATATATATGAATAAATTCTTTTCTCTGCAATTGAGTTATAGGCTCCTACCTGTTAACTATATCCTGAGACGATGAGACATGTTATAGACCTAAGATATTGTTCATACGAGAACATTTTACACCGCTATTTATGCTAATATGTTCACTGAACCATAATGTACCACAGCTTCTAAAAACATGCCATTCATTTTATTAATACAGCAATAAATAACAATATTGATAAAACTCTTCATAAGGTAATGTAATCAACACATTAAAATGAGTGTGTAGAAAGCAAAAGTATTACATTCTCTTATGCCTATTCTTGTTACCATAAAGCCTTATTTAACAAAAGAGAAAAGTGGTGTGACCCCAGCCTTTTTTCTTTAAACTAATCCTTTTCTAATTGGAATTCCATTAAAAGAGTCACTACTTAGGGACAGACACACAAAATATTCTGGTCAAAAACACAAAAGCCTTTACCTGACTATTTGCCAGACTGGGGTTCGAGTCTCGTTGAAGCTCGATAGTTTCTTGCAGAGTCTGTAACCTCACCATCCTTGTGAGCTAAGGAGTTGGGGGTTTTGGGGGATTCTATAGATATACTTTTTGTGTCATCACCAGCCAATGATTGGCCTCTCCCTGGTCCTAACTTGATAAAGAGGGGGGTTGGGTGGTGATCATATGTATATATTGGTCAATATCTTGAGCAATGTCAGTCTCTTGCCTCCACCATTCATGAGCGACCTTTAAACAAAAAATTTACTTCGTTTCTTGTTCCTCCTCGTTACCCTTGTCTGTCTGGATGACCTTAATGGTTCCCCGACTGAGCCCGTTATTCTGCGTTCCTTCCCCATCCAACTATCCGTCATTATTTTCCTCTCACGAAGTTTTCCCAGAAAAGATGTCGTCAATTTTATCGAGATTTTCCCTGTGTTTTCTCTTACCCATCTCTTTAGCATCTCTCTTCAACCAGTGCCCTGGTGTAGCCATCTTTACAATATATTTTCTCTTTTAATATAAAATTCCTTCTGCGATAATCATAAAGATAACTGTTCACATATTACTACATAAATATAGCGAACTGCAAATATATTTTGCAATCTTAATCCTCCCACCCATCCTATCTAAACAAAAAAGAAGGCCTATCTAGCCGGTAAATTCAAATTCCTCTCCAAAGTCAACATTATTTACACCTTTTTCGTAAATTTATAGCTAAACTACCCCAAAGTGGATCAAAAAAAAAAAAAAAAAATTCTAAAAGTTGCTATAATTTTATTATAACTTCTTGGTCTTTTCGATTGAATATCAATTAGATTAAAAGAAAAATGGCCTAAAACCAGAAAAACTTCATGCCACACTTTCCACGTTATTGGTGGGAAATTACGCAAATGAATTCAATAAACGAAATACACGGATATCTTTAAAACAACAGCATGAGCTTCAAATAAATGGCATAATCATTCCAGCAAAATACTTCATATATCTATAAATTTTATTAGCATAAAACCCGTTGAAGGATCTTGTCTGCCGCTCCAATATCTCCTGGGTTTGATAATCACTCTAAGGAAATAACCAACTGTTTAAATCGGAATTCACAGGTTGTTTAAGCTTCAAGGCTGAGATGAAAAATATTCAAAGAAGTCTTGAGAATAGGAAATAGATAGGATACAACTTTTGTTCGTGTAACTTATATATATATATATATATATATATATATATATATATATATATATATATATATATATATATATATATATCATAAAAAGGAATCATAATAAAGAATCAATAACTTATCAAAAACATAAGATAATTATGAATACCAACAAATGCAGAAATAAAGGTAATAAGGAACAAGGAAAGGTCTAACAGATCTCAAAAAACGAATCAAGGCTGAGGATATTACTTCACATGAAAGATCAAAATAAGGTCTCCTTCCCAGAAGCATAATATTGGATTCGAATCTGTCATTCATGTGAGGTGTCTTGGTGGAAAGACGCTCAAATTTCAAACTTTAGACCTCAAGGGATTTTCTCTGAACAGTTTAGAGGCGGTAATTATATTTTTTTTTCTTCATTTCATGTTCGTTTTGGACACATATTTTGGTAAAATTCCAATGCATTATAATCACTTTAGTTGTGTCTGGCTATGTACAACGCATGTATGAATATGTAAGATAATGATTAACTTTTGACTGCTTTTTAAATTTCAGAAACCAATTCCAAAGCAAATATTAATGAATTTCTAGATAAAAAGGACCATGTGCGTATGGATATACAAGGTATTATAACCTATCACAATATGCAACGAGAGATCAATTTGTTCCTCAAGATAATATTGCAATTAACCACTAAAGGACAAAAATAATGCCTTCAGAAAATGACACGATTACATATTCCAGCCTTGGTCAGAACTCTCAATTCTATTCCCGCCATTACTTATTGACTGACATCCCTTTTCCCTATTACTGGAAGCGTGACGCGACTGAGGTCTGGAACTGGGCAGTTGCTGTACGTTTTTAGCGTGAAATGTAAATTCTGCAATAATTTTTTTTTTCAATACACATTCCCCCACCAAAATGCTGAAGCGAAGTCTACTCAAAGCCATAATTCTTTAGCCCTTATAATCGATTTGACCTAATATTTATATAAATCATGAACAAATTACATGGTCAGTTGACAGCCTAATTCAAGTTGATAAAACGCTGGCCTAAGCCATGTGACAGTCCAGGTGCTTTGGAAAATAAATGAGCTCCATAATATCTTTTTTATGTAAAAATAAGTTAGAAAAATTACTGAGCATGTCATATGTCCGCTTTCAAAAATAAATAGTAAGTTTTATCATTATTTATAAGCAGTCTTTTTTTCCAAAAAAAATTTTGTCAAGAACATTTATCAAGGCGTTAGTTTTTTTTTTTTTTTTTATCAAATGGAGTAATTATAAAAAATGGCTATTACTTAACATGAGCAATGTCATACATAGAAAAATGAGGGGCTCAAACACTAACTGAATTTATTAGCGAGTCAAAGGATTGATTTTTTATTGAAAAGGAGAACACCTGAATATTAAATCATATTCATGAATAGGAAAGATATTCAAAATCAGGCGCTGAATCTACAAACTTCAAATTATGATGCAATACGAAGAGTTTCTGAAGTTGCATTTCGTAATATATTGAAATATTATAATAAAGTTGTACTCACTACTTCATTATTCAGTCTTATTGTTGTTATAAGATGTTATAAGAAAAAGTCCAGAAATTCAACTCAATTAAAACGATAAATTTCTAATTTAACTCTTTCTTTGCGAAGATAGTGACAGCAATCTCTGTAGTCATAGAAAGGAAAAATCTTTTAGATTGTTTGCATCTAAAAACAATATTTGAGATGAAAATATGGATACTACAAAGAAGAATAATCATCATGAAAAAAGGTGAACGAAATGGAAAAATTCGTAAATTTCAATGGCCCCAAAATCTGAAAACTTTTCGATTATTAATCCAATGATTCAAGAACCGATTCTCTTGAGACAAGAATTTAGGCATTTGGTTATATTGTAAGATTTATCCTTGTTATTAATTATTGTCCCAAAGTTTTTTCTATTCAAAGTTTTCACCGATCATTAGTTTACCATTCTTCTCTTTACCCATCCTAATAAACAATTACTTACATAGTTGTATCATCCGATAGGTTCCCCAAACTTTTCAAAAATAATTCCAAAACCACCAGAGAACAAATTGTCCGGATCAATTTCATATATAAAAAGTCTCTCAATATGCTAAAAAAGATTCATCATGATCACTTCTTGAATAATTAACACCCAAATTATGTTGAAATGAATATAGGTTATTTGTAAAAATTACGAACTGCCTTGAACAGTAAGATGTCAAATATTTCCACTTTACAAGTTTCCATAATATATTCTCAAGTGGATGAATCTGCGTAATTAAAAAGGTTACCAAATAACCAATGTATCTATAAGCATTACACTCATTATTTCATTACTGTATAAAAGTCAATATGTTGAAAGCAAGAGTTCGAGAACCTCGTTTACTTTCTCCTTCTTTCCAGTTAACAAATTTCTTTGAAACTTTACATAAGTTTGACCTAAACTTCGACCAAGCGAAAGGAAATGTGATGGATCGTTTTTATTGAAGACTTGAAGTTCGAAGTGAAAAACAAAGGCACGATCTGGAGGTTTAAAGGCCGCTCATGAATGGAAGAGAGAACGGGCCACTAGTGACATTGCGCTATCAAGCAGGACAAAATACCATAAATTTCAACACAAACACAAAGGAAATGTAAATTAATGTACAAATGAGACAAAAAAGACCAACAAAGTACAGATGATGAAATCCATAATAAAGAAAAAAATCAAAAGGAATGAGTCAGAAAAAACGATAACAAATGTAAAACATTTGACAATAATTAATGAAATTTAAAAGACATAAAAAATAGAACAAACATTTTCAGTATTGTTTTAACCCTGTTCTCTCAAAAATTCGAGAAAAAAAATCATCTAACACTTCTATTTAGTAAATATTAATATTAGAACAAACCACGTGCGTCTTTTATGTATGTATGAGTGTGTAAAAAAAATCTGAAATACAAAGGTAACATGACCTGTGCCAAGTACTATTGTACATTAAATATTTGCATCTTTGGAATATATATATATATATATATATATATATATATATATATATATATATATATATATATATATATATATATATATATATATATATATATATGATGTTGTCTGCGTTAGATTCTGGTAAAAAAAAAGTTCATGGACTCATCAATAATAACAATTCAACGTGGTTAACAAGAATATAATGGAATTTACAGCTAATTTCTATCACTGAAGTGTCTGCATACATGTGGTTTACTAACTACTGAATAACGGCAGAAGACAACGTTAACTGAGATAATTTGCAAACGTGTATTTTATTTTCTTCAATATTCTAAAGAATAAATATTTTTGAAATAAATACAGCAAAGAAAACACTACTAACTAAAGCACACGCAATGAATACCAACAGTCATAAGAGATAAACAATTAGATTTCTTTTGAAACAAGAACAATGATATTTCAGAAAAGTAAAGCTATTCAAAGTTCTATTAAAGGACAATGACAAGAAGAAATAACATATATCCACTCCTCCCCAATGTCTCTCTCTCTCTCTCTCTCTCTCTCTCTCTCTCTCTCTCTCTCTCTCTCTCTCTCTCTCTCTCTCTCTCAATTGATAGCGTAAAAATTCTAATTTATCAATAGCACCAATGAACATACTACTATATAATTATCAAAATCGAACGAATGTCGGACTACCAGTATCTTGAAATATACTTACTTCGATATTCTGCTTCACATTATTCTAGTTAGGAAAAAAAAAAAGCTTTTGTTGCTCGATGTGCATTATACACAGAATGAGATCTTTTGTTTCATGGATACTGTTCTTTTTTTCATCTCGTCACTGTGCATAGTTTCTATACTGGCTTTGTTTCTATCGTGACCCAAAATCCTCTTTGAATCTGACGAGGAGACTCAGGGCAAAAATAAATTTATGTACATGAAAAACGTTGACACGAAAATTCTAATGGTTTCTCTTAATGATTCGTATTTAATGCAAAATAAAAATCTTTATCATTGCCTTCCCCCAAAGGTTATAAAATGGCCAGCGTTTATATACTTAATTAGTCATTTATCTGTTTATTTGTCTCTTAGCAGGATTACGTCAAAACTTTTGGCGGATTTTCACCAAATTCTAATAACTTATAGGTCTTATGCTCAGGAAGAATCCATTAAATTTTGGAGGTGATCCGGATCCAGATCGTGATTCTGGTTGCTTTTATTATTCAGTAGATTCATTCACAGTCAACATATGAAAAGGGGGAAGCTTGGTCCGTAGACTTGTGTATAATTATGACAATAATCATTGGCGGAGATCTGAAATCTCTGATTGCTCTTGTTATTTATATCTTTGCTTAAGTAATTATTTCCCAACTAGGAACAAGGCAAAATTTTGTTGAAAAAAAACAAGTACTTGACGAGTTGAGCTGAAAATCCAGAAATAGAAATGTTTTGTTCGCGAAAGCGAATTTTGTTCCTTCAAGATACCTTGACAAGGAAACTTCGTTGCTCTAATCGTAGATACGAAAGGGACATGGATAGCACCAAAATTAAAATGTCCTCAAATGTAACTTCGCAAGAGGTGGAGGGATAAAAATCGTGACTTTCAAGATCTACTTTACATAATATCAATTGTATATCTACCTTTTGAATTTACTTAACGGGACAAAAATAGAAGAATCGAGGATAAGATTTCCTAATAGCAAGCTCCAGGGCTAATTATAAGGTCGACTTGGATTAGAAATTATCTTTATATAACAAAACGATAGAATCAGTCGGAGGAATATTAGCGACAAAATTCTCTTAAGAGGTTCGCAACAGCAGAGAAGTTAAACTATTCAGGAAATGGTGACATAATGTACGATGGCAATTTCACGGAGTGAACGATTATGGCAGTGCAAAGTTTACTGACTTGATGGGAGGCTCCAAATATGGGGTTAGATCAAATATATGTCCCTAGAAAAAAGATGTAGATATATATCTACAGGAAAATAGCTTCTATAATATACTGTACTAGAACGACGTAGTGGGGGTAGATTCTAGACACTTGATAGACTTCAAAAGGAAATTTCCTGAGAGAGAGAGAGAGAGAGAGAGAGAGAGAGAGAGAGAGAGAGAGAGAGAGAGAGAGAGAGAGAGAGAGAGAGAGAGAGAGAGCATTGGTAGTTTCAACCTCATAGCAAAGAAAAGTTTAGGTAACTTGAATATGATTTTTTCCTTGCAACTTATTATTCGACAAACCGATTGAGTGTAAATTACTGTGTCTTGGTCCTCCCATTTTGAACGGGCAATAGACATCTTTTTCGCTTATTTTTTTAATCTTTTAATAAAGTGATGTGGGTTTTAGCTTATTTGTCTTATTTTCACCCTAATTGACCCTCTTAACTTTCGAAAAACAACCAAGTACTTAATTTCCATCTGAGGTTAGCCTGAGCATACTGGATTTAAGGACGAGTATTTTCGATCCTTATAGATCAGTACTACAATCGAACACTGGTCTCTCAGATTGATGGAATAGTGCAATTATCACCGTCTGGAGGTGGCTAGACTAGAGAAAGTAACTTATTCGCTAGGAAAGTCTTCCTTCAGAGCAAGTCATGTTTTATTCAATATTCTATAGACTTTATTTTACGTTAAAGTGAACGAAAACATTAATTTTCTACCACATATTAAAAAGAAAAAAATTCACGAAACTAGCCCACTATTATTCTAATAACCATTTTTGGTAATTGGCGTACTGTTTGCGCATCAATGATGATATAATTAAATTTCCATTTCATATCAATAAAGACAATGGTAAAGATAGGACACTCCAAGGCCAATGTAATAATGCATGAGGTCATTTACATCGAAGGCCCAAAAATTTCACGTTACATTCCTTAAAGAATCATAATTTTCAATCAGCTTCCCAATCCTTGGCAGAAATAGAAAAAAAAGAACAAAAGATGGAGCACTAGAGAAAACCTTATTGACGAAACAGTCAAAAACTAATTCATGTCATACGAACTTAGATTGCATGGAAGATGGATGTTCCCTGACCATACAAAGTGAACTACTTTTTATATTTTCAAAGTTTTTATTTTTGGAAAAAAAAAAAAGATGGTTTATTGTCTCAAAAATGCAGTACAACTGCAATATCCTAAAACAAAATTAATTTAAAAAGGAAAACAACTTATTCACCTTTGAAATTTAAGTTGTACTTACAAATATAATAATACAGTAGATTCACATCACTGGAAAAGTATCCAGGTAGTTTAAACTAATTTACACACTTCTTATATAGAACAAGCATCATTAAACAGTATTTACATCAAGATAAAGCATCATTAATCAGTACTTATATCAAGATAAAGCCCATTAAGTAGTAATTACAGTATATCAAGATAAGCCCCATTAACCAGTACTTATATCAATATAAAGGCCATTTAAGCAGTAGTTATATCAAGATAAAGCATTATAAAACAGCACTTATCTCAAGATAAACAACAATATGCAGTTCTGAAATCAAGATAAGGCGAAATTAAACAAAAATTATATCAAAATAAAGCATCATAAAGCAGTACTTACAGATAAAGTCCCATTAAGCAGTACTTATATCAATATAAATAATTAAACAGTACTTATATCAAGATAAAACATCATTAAGCAGCAGTTATATCAAGATAAAAGCCCCATTAAGTAGTACTTATATCAAAATAAACATCACTTAAGCAGTACTTATATCAAAATAAAGTCCAATTAAGCAGTGCTTATATCAAGATATTATTATTATTATTATTTTCAAATACTAGGCTAGAACACTAGTTGGAAAAGCAGGATGCTATAAGCCCAGGGGCCCCAACAAGAAAAATAGCCCAGTGAGGGAAGGAAACAAGGAAAAATAAAATAATGTAAGAATAGTAACAACATTTCATATTTAAAAAATAATAACTTCAACAAAACAAGAGGAAGATGAACTACATAGAACAGTGTGCCCGAGTGTACCCTCAAGCATGAGAACTCTATCCAAGATAGTGGGAGACCATGGTACAGAGGCTACAACACTACCCAAGACTAGAGAACAAAGGTTTGATTTTGGAGTGTCCTTCTCCTAAAACAGCTGCTTACCATAGATACAGTCTCTTCTACCCTTACCAAGAGGAAAGTGACCACTGAACAATTACACATACACATATAAGCATGTGGATATTTATCATAAATGAAAATGTATGTATATATATATATATATATATATATATATATATATATATATATATATACATATATAAATCTATATAAATGCATATATAAATTTATACATATACATATATAAATTTATATATATATATATATATATATATAAATATATATATATATATATATATATATATATATATATATATATATATAGACATATATAAATTTATACATATACATATACAAATTTATATATATATATATATATATATATATATATATATATATATATATAAATATATATATATATGTACATTTATAAATTTATAGACATATATATATATATATATATATATATATATATATATATATATATATATATATATATATATATATATATATATATAGGTATAAGTAGTACTATTTTGGCCACACACGATCACCCCCCAGAAAGGGGTGGCCACAGACGATCACCCGGAAATGAGGGTATGGCCGTAGACGATCACCCAAGGTCACAGAGGGTATGGCCGTACACACTCACTCAAGGTCACAGAGGCTTACTGTTGACGGAAGTGTAGTATTTTTAAAGAGTTTTGTTTACAAACATTGCTTTGAAGGACGTTCGTGGCCCTCACCCGGAAAAGATGGTATGGCCGTAGACGATCACCCAAGGTCACAGAGGGTATGGCCGTAGACGATCACCCAAGGTCACAGAGGCTTACTGTTGACGGAAGTGTAGTATTTTTAAAGAGTTTTGTTTACAAACATTGCTTTGAAGGACGTTCGTGGCCCTCACCCGGAAAAGATGGTATGGCCGTAGACGATCACCCAAGGTCACAGAGGGTATGGCCGTAGACGATCACCCAAGGTCACAGAGGCTTACTGTTGACGGAAGTGTAGTATTTTTAAAGAGTTTTGTTTACAAACATTGCTTTGAAGGACGTTCGTTTCGACAGTAGGTCGGTGTTGATGGAAGTGGAGTATTATTTTTGTTTACAAACATAGAGTTGAAGGTCGTAGGGTTCGTAATGGCGTACGTACGGGAACTATTAAAGGGAAATTGTTTACGGAAGTAGAGTATGATTTTAAGTTTTTTGTTTACAAACATTGAGTTGAAGACCGTACGGTAGTGTGTCACTATTAAAGGGAATTTGTTTACAAAACATTGAGGACGTAACCATTTGTTATTATCAAGCAACTCTTCGTAATGACGTACGTACGTACGTGTTTATACGTGTCCAGGAACTGTGGCACTGTTTAGAAAACCTTGAGAACGTAATCATAGTGGGCTACTATTAAAGGGAATTTGTTTACAAATATTGAGGGTGAAATCGTAGTATAGTGGTATTAAAGATAGTGTGACACTATTTAAGGTTTTTTGTTTACAAAACATTGTTGGTGTTTAAAAAAAAACGGGTTTACGGTGTTTTTAAAAAAAACGGGTTTAACTTTTGTCGTTAACGTAGTGAGAGCGCGTCTACAGTAATACTGAGTCATCTTACCACCCATTACGTTGTCCCACCTGGGCTATTTGTAATGATTAATTATTTGTAATGATAAGGGTAAAACATGCCCAGACAGTCCCTACAGCCGAGTCAAAGGGCTAACCCGCGGCCCCCGTTCGCTACCTGTTGATAGGCCTAAGCACCTGTCCCTACCCCCCCCCCCTCTCTCTCTCTCTCTCTCTCTCTCTCTCTCTCTCTCTCTTCAGAGAAGGTATTTGACCTTCCAACTGTTACCCTGGCATATTTGAGGATAGGCCTAAGATAGCTTCATACACACACACACACACACACACACACACACACACACACCAAAATACGTGGGTAGATAATATAAGAAACATAGTACTTAATATTTGTTTATTTAAAGAAAACATCAAAATTACTGTAAACAGTCAACCTAACTTCCAATGAAAGCTAAAAATATTTTTTTTTTATCAAACTAGTTTATTTATATGAAAACTTACAACGTTTGAAAATCCACGTCATCGGGGAAACTGATTCCCCCGTATTTCATTTGAGGGATTTTACTACTCCCACCCTTTTTTAAGGGACGAGATAACGATACCCGCAAAGCATCCTTGGGGGTTTTGCTTACCCCTTTGGATTTTTTCTTCTTCCTGCTGTCCTCCTCCGCTTCCTTTTCGCAGACCATGGCCACAGCCGGAGAATCAGAGTCTCTCTCTCTCTCTCTCTCTCTCTCTCTCTCTCTCTCTCTCTCTCTCTCTCTCTCTTTCTTTCTCTCTCTCTCTCATCTTTAAGTCCATTTGTTTTAAGGCCTTTCGCTTACATTAACATATATGGGTAATAATCACTTACATTGACAGATATGGGGAATAGAAAACGTATTACAACTTAAGTTTCTTTTATGATACGAAGCATACATGCAAAATAACATTTCGTGAATAAAGACACGGCATTTAGTGGGAAAAAAAATCTGACCCTAAAAACCTTCATTTGAAACCCTAACATTTGCACGCTTAAAAGCGGTAGGAAAACTTTTATTGATTACGTTCTCTTAGCACTTGCCAAATCTTCATTGAAAATTCAGGTTTTGTATATTTCCAGATGTACATACGCGGTCTTGAATTTAAATGGAGAAGGTAATATAATAACACTGTTACGTCATTTTCCTTTAAGTCAGTGGTGGATAAATGCTCCCTGATTTTTCCTAAGGGCGACGCAAACCCCATTTAGACTGACGCTATGCGTAAAATATAGGCAGAAGAATGTGCACAAAGCCAAATTGTAATTTTGCACTCGCATATTATCTATGAAACACTTCATGGAAGAATACCTTCGTAGAAAATCAGTAAAGTATACCGAATGATCTTTTGGCTGCATCCCCAATGGGTAAAAAAATATAATGTTTTCTACCGGACTTTTCTGTATTATAAATACAACCCAGTGCGCAATTTCGCGATACTGATGTGATGACAGAGTATTCACAATAAGTAAGATGAGTTTTGTCCTTATCAAGGGAATCTTGAAGTCGACCAACGATACCCTTCTCCCCCCTGACCACATTCCTTCAATTTAACCCTATGGAAAAGTACCCATCTCTCTGTCCATTTTTTTTTTTTTTTAAGTAGCGAAATGTGCGCCATGATTTTGCGTTGCTTATATTGATAATAACAACAACTAGAGCATCAGTAACAATATTAAGATTTACGGTATAAATGATAACAATAACAATATATTTCATTTTATTCGATTGTAGTGCACGGTTTACTTTATTGATGAGAGAAAAAACAATTAACAATATACATTTACTTTATCCTTTTAAGAAATTGAAGAGTTTGATCTCTATTCCTCGGCAATACAGCTAATCATATTATTTATAATGTTCCGTTGCCGTATAATTTTACGAACTTCCGAATATGAAATGAAAGATGTGCGGATGTTTTATGCTATCCCTATCACTAAAGAGGTTTGTTAAGGGATACATGAAAATTAGTTCCACATATGACAACTCTACCAACTAATATCCTTCACAAACATACACAAGAGCGCGCGCGCGCGCACACACACACACACACACACACACTCAAACACACACACACACACACACACACACACGCTTATCTATTCCTTACCTGTTACAAAATCCAGTATTGCAATCGTGTATGTTATTCCCAAATCAGAGTTTATGCGAAGAGGAAGTTTCTCCAAAATCAGAGTGGATCTGACTTATATTAATGAAAATCGTTTAAGCAAAGAGGAATTATTTGGTAATCTCAGTCTTGTCAGGGGTATGAGGAGAGAGTCGAATATGGAAAGAATTGGTCATTCTTTTCTATGCCTCTTCTCGTCTCCCCTTACTGAATTGGGGCAAGTTGTTGGGTTCTCCGAAAAACTGTTTATGACTAGGATACTTCAGTTCGGTATTATGCCTAATTCAAATGGAATGGTAGATTGTCTCTTCAAAGAAGAAACCCGATATTACTTTTTGAAGATTCAAGTAAGCAATGTGTGAAAAAAATAGATCATCAAACAGCCCGCTATGTTAGATTAGATAGAAATTTAGCGGTCACCCCCTCTCTATCCATCATTACACATTACTTTAGTAATGTTTCTGGATTAGCACTGGTTAAAACTGGGAATACAGTTAATGAATGTTTAGTTTAGTCGTGATATGGCATTTTTTTTCCCTCTGTCCTTTTGTATCTGCTACCTCCTTGATCTTTCCCAATATTTGAGTACAAGAGATAGTGACCGAACGAGTCACTTATGCTTGATTTGTAGATAACAAAAGTGATTGTCGACTCGATAATGTGACATTATTTTTGCTTTAATACCATTCTTCATGACAGAAACTGCAGCGTCCAATCATCATCTTAGCTCGAAGTAACTACTACTCTTTTTTTTTTTTCATTTTTTTTTTACGATCTATAATGGAAGGTTACTTCCCTAGCCGTAAGACTCTAGTGTTAGGGTAATGAAAATGAAGTAGTAAGATTTGGGATAAATTTCACGAGCACACTTTTTGTAACTTGTTATGATAAATCCTCAAGCACAAACATGCCACGTCTCTTTAATGGTCGGCTACTAATTTACTGATATACGTGCCACTTACACCCATGGGAAACATTTTGAGAAAATCTTCACTATGACTTTATATATATTTTGCTTATGCTTTTTATGCAACATTTGACATCATATACTCTCTAATATCACATACAATGTAATACCCATCATTTTTCTAATATTGCTTGGGTAAGTAATGAATAACGTTTTGCAGTATATTGTAACCTAAGAATCAAACTATCCATCAGTGGATATATACATTGGTCCCGTTTGCGGTTCCTTCACCTTTCAAGATCTTGACCCATGTCCGTGACAAAATTACGACTCCAAGAAACTTTCTCCCTCTATTTTCATCCCCTCTACCACTTTTCACCCCCCCCCCCCCCAACACACACCTACCTAATAAGCAAACAAAGCTTTAATCACATGAGCTAAGCGATTTTTTTTCTCAAAATAAAACTGTATATTTCAAGTGAAACTATATACTAAAAATTGCATTCCATCTAAATTTAAGTTGCTTTCTTATCGTTGTTTTAGAAACTTCATTTATTTATTTATTTTGCAACCATGTCCGTCTCGTACATTTCTTCCTTGAAAGGAAAACGAAGTGACTAAGAAAATTCCATAAACAAGAAGCATAAAGACATTGTGTTAAAACAAGAACCCATCGACGTTGTGGAAAATTCTTCAATGGTTGTCGTCTCCGTTTTCACAATGACTATAATTCAAGTAAGCCGGTTATACTTGCTACCGTTAGTAGTCCTCCACTTGCTTTACCTAATGAGGAATGGAGAGCCAAAGGGGTATTAAATGCCATGAGAGGCAATGTGGAGAACTCCGGATGCTATTCAGTCTTCTATTACTCCGATTCACACTAATTTATGGAAATTGTGTGGGACCTGCCCAAGAATGAAACTATAACACAAGCAAAAGTTACGTATATTAGGCGCAGATACTCGGCAAAAAAAAGAAAAAAATACGCTGCTATCGAAAAAAAAAAAAGAAGTGTGACATTATAAAATGGAAGAATTGTAAATTTTTATTTTTGTACTTTGATAACATTCTTAAATCATTATCTTTAATTGCAGAGATAGGTAACAATTCACAATAAAATAAACAGGGCAAAAAAGCTTAACATTGAAATGGATGGGTTGGGTGAAGGGTGTAATTTTGGTGTGGTGAAATTTTAAAGAGAGAAAATTTGGTGGGGGGGAAATTTAGTTAAGCGGAAATTTTGTACGGAGAATTTTCGAGGTGGGTTTTTCGGAGGGTGTGAGTTAGATTTTACGGGTCACCGCTCCCGTGATACTGGTAGATGGCCGGTGCACTTTTCATCGTGTGTAAATTATTCACAGTAAAAACATCTGTGTAAACTGAAATGTGAGATTAGTTCAATGAAACAAGCGCAATTACAGACTGCATTTCACTATAAATCTCTCGGCATGCGTTGCATATTTCATTGCATGCGTTACATATATTCATTGAATTCCATTTTTGAAATAATATAAGGATATCTCTTGATACTTTAACATTAGTTTTATGCAACTCACGACTACTGATATACTTCCCAAGTGTACAGTACATGAAACAAAGCGGTGACACAGAATTTTTCGCCACGTACATTATTTGTTACTCACTGCTCACAATTCATTGCATTTAATGACCAACTTCACTCCAGAAATAAAATGACTGAGTCCCCTACCATATGATAACAGTGAAAGCTGATCTTAATCGTAATTATGATTCTGAGTTATGCGTGCTATTATGCTTTAATTTACCGTATAGTAGAATGAAGACTGAATTTTATGATATAAGTCCTGACATCACAGGCGGGATAATGTTTAGGGAGACATTTGCGGTAATGAACGAAATTCTAAGCAACGAGGGAGGGCGCGTGCGCGACCTTTGAACAATTTCATACCCGCACCACCGCATCATCACATGGTACGTACCGGTATTTTCTTTCAGGTTCGTGTTTATTTCACACCATGGAAGTTGTCAACGTGTTATACTTTTAGTTTTCGTTTTTTACTACTACAGGTATTTCATTGTATACATTTACTTATTTGTAAATGTTATATCCTTATTGTTTGCCTGATGCGTTTATGGGGGAGGCATTTCCATACTGCGATAATTTTTTACAAGCAATTTTACAATTATAGCGTCAATCCCACTCTTTTTACTCACATTTCTCGATTCTGAAGTAGTTTGGAGTGAGAAAATTCTGAAATTTCTACTCAAATACTTCCTCCAATTTATATCATGGTCTTTTTTTTTTTTACTCCACCTTTTTACTGAAGAGACCATTCCATTTAGAGGATATTGACTAAGTTCCAGATTTTACATTCACGCTGAAGTATCAATGGCACATTTCTATTCTTTTTAATAAGCTTGGAAACCCACTTTCAAATGGCATACAGCTGTAAAAATGGTGCCCAATGAAAACTTAGTTTTGATACTACAGAAACATGCATAGTTTGTCTGCTTACAACAATACTGAAGGAAGCATGTGAAAGAGTTAGTCAGCACGAAGGAATGATTAGATATGGATGAAAAAATCTTCTTTACACGCAGTCATTTCAAAGTAAACACCTTATACTTTTTTTCCCTTTGGTGGGGGTCGTGTAAGCATTTTATGGACCGGGGGGTGGGGGGTGGGTTTGCTAATGTGCCTATGAAGGGTTCGCTCTTTTATCACAGTGTAACAGGTGTACATATTCCATACTCATTATTAATTACTTACGTGGCCTAAATGTAAAAAGGATATTGGCAAACACGCGAAATCTATTACAATTGCATACGCATGAACATTGCAGGAATACATGTTAGCATTATGGGGCATACATAAGGTAAATTCATAATCGATAACATAAAAAAGAAAGACACGAGAAACATAGAGAAAAACATACCAAGGAAATGGCTAATATTCATCCTTTACCGAAACTCCGCATATACTATACAACGGAACAAGTAAATATTCAGCACATATTCAAAGTTGCGTACAGTATACACACACACACGCAGGCACCTCAGTAATAGGTGTTAAACAACTTTTCCATACTCCTGGTGTTAACACCATGATAACCATGCTTTATGACTTGTATCTTTTTTTTTTTTTTTTCAAGACACTGAATTTCTCGTGAGGTTTTGATACGTAGTTTGAGGTAGCAAGTACCCACCTCTTCTTCAAAGGTTGACTCAATGAAGTATGCACCAGCGTAACATTTGATAGCTTTTTATCAGGAAACTCGCATTAAAAATATCATACAATGAAAGTACATGAAATTAAAACATATCATATATTGTTATCACTTCATCAATATCCATTACCGATAATCATTTATATCCCAGAATCATCTTCACCACTGACAAGACCTTAAATTTCATTTCGGTAATGGATATTGATGAAGTGATAACAATATATGATATGTTTTAATTTCATGTACTTTCATTGTATGATATTTTTAATGCGAGTTTCCTGATAAAAAGCTATCAAATGTTACGCTGGTGCATACTTCATTGAGTCAACCTTTGAAGAAGAGGTGGGTACTTGCTACCTCAAACTACGTATCAAAACCTCACGAGAAATTCAGTGTCTTGAAAAAAAAAAAAAAAAGATACAAGTCATAAAGCATGGTTATCATGGTGTTAACACCAGGAGTATGGAAAAGTTGTTTAACACCTATTACTGAGGTGCCTGCGTGTGTGTGTGTATACTGTACGCAACTTTGAATATGTGCTGAATATTTACTTGTTCCGTTGTATAGTATATGCGGAGTTTCGGTAAAGGATGAATATTAGCCATTTCCTTGGTATGTTTTTCTCTATGTTTCTCGTGTCTTTCTTTTTTATGTTATCGATTATGAATTTACCTTATGTATGCCCCATAATGCTAACATGTATTCCCGCAATGTTCATGCGTATGCAATTGTAATAGATTTCGCGTGTTTGCCAATATCCTTTTTACATTTAGGCCACGTAAGTAATCAATAATGAGTATGGAATATGTACACCTGTTACACTGTGATAAAAGAGCGAACCCTTCATAGGCACATTAGCAAACCCACCCCCCACCCCCCGGTCCATAAAATGCTTACACGACCCCCACCAAAGGGAAAAAAAGTATAAGGTGTTTACTTTGAAATGACTGCGTGTAAAGAAGATTTTTTCATCCATATCTAATCATTCCTTCGTGCTGACTAACCCTTTCACATGCTTCCTTCAGTATTGTTGTAAGCAGACAAACTATGCATGTTTCTGTAGTATCAAAACTAAGTTTTCATTGGGCACCATTTTTACAGCTGTATGCCATTTGAAAGTGGGTTTCCAAGCTTATTAAAAAGAATAGAAATGTGCCATTGATACTTCAGCGTGAATGTAAAATCTGGAACTTAGTCAATATCCTCTAAATGGAATGGTCTCTTCAGTAAAAAGGTGGAGTAAAAAAAAAAAAGACCATGATATAAATTGGAGGAAGTATTTGAGTAGAAATTTCAGAATTTTCTCACTCCAAACTACTTCAGAATCGAGAAATGTGAGTAAAAAGAGTGGGATTGACGCTATAATTGTAAAATTGCTTGTAAAAAATTATCGCAGTATGGAAATGCCTCCCCCATAAACGCATCAGGCAAACAATAAGGATATAACATTTACAAATAAGTAAATGTATACAATGAAATACCTGTAGTAGTAAAAAACGAAAACTAAAAGTATAACACGTTGACAACTTCCATGGTGTGAAATAAACACGAACCTGAAAGAAAATACCGGTACGTACCATGTGATGATGCGGTGGTGCGGGTATGAAATTGTTCAAAGGTCGCGCACGCGCCCTCCCTCGTTGCTTAGAATTTCGTTCATTACCGCAAATGTCTCCCTAAACATTATCCCGCCTGTGATGTCAGGACTTATATCATAAAATTCAGTCTTCATTCTACTATACGGTAAATTAAAGCATAATAGCACGCATAACTCAGAATCATAATTACGATTAAGATCAGCTTTCACTGTTATCATATGGTAGGGGACTCAGTCATTTTATTTCTGGAGTGAAGTTGGTCATTAAATGCAATGAATTGTGAGCAGTGAGTAACAAATAATGTACGTGGCGAAAAATTCTGTGTCACCGCTTTGTTTCATGTACTGTACACTTGGGAAGTATATCAGTAGTCGTGAGTTGCATAAAACTAATGTTAAAGTATCAAGAGATATCCTTATATTATTTCAAAAATGGAATTCAATGAATATATGTAACGCATGCAATGAAATATGCAACGCATGCCGAGAGATTTATAGTGAAATGCAGTCTGTAATTGCGCTTGTTTCATTGAACTAATCTCACATTTCAGTTTACACAGATGTTTTTACTGTGAATAATTTACACACGATGAAAAGTGCACCGGCCATCTACCAGTATCACGGGAGCGGTGACCCGTAAAATCTAACTCACACCCTCCGAAAAACCCACCTCGAAAATTCTCCGTACAAAATTTCCGCTTAACTAAATTTCCCCCCCACCAAATTTTCTCTCTTTAAAATTTCACCACACCAAAATTACACCCTTCACCCAACCCATCCATTTCAATGTTAAGCTTTTTTGCCCTGTTTATTTTATTGTGAATTGTTACCTATCTCTGCAATTAAAGATAATGATTTAAGAATGTTATCAAAGTACAAAAATAAAAATTTACAATTCTTCCATTTTATAATGTCACACTTTTTTTTTTTTCGATAGCAGCGTATTTTTTTCTTTTTTTTTGCCGAGTATCTGCGCCTAATATACGTAACTTTTGCTTGTGTTATAGTTTCATTCTTGGGCAGGTCCCACACAATTTCCATAAATTAGTGTGAATCGGAGTAATAGAAGACTGAATAGCATCCGGAGTTCTCCACATTGCCTCTCATGGCATTTAATACCCCTTTGGCTCTCCATTCCTCATTAGGTAAAGCAAGTGGAGGACTACTAACGGTAGCAAGTATAACCGGCTTACTTGAATTATAGTCATTGTGAAAACGGAGACGACAACCATTGAAGAATTTTCCACAACGTCGATGGGTTCTTGTTTTAACACAATGTCTTTATGCTTCTTGTTTATGGAATTTTCTTAGTCACTTCGTTTTCCTTTCAAGGAAGAAATGTACGAGACGGACATGGTTGCAAAATAAATAAATAAATGAAGTTTCTAAAACAACGATAAGAAAGCAACTTAAATTTAGATGGAATGCAATTTTTAGTATATAGTTTCACTTGAAATATACAGTTTTATTTTGAGAAAAAAAATCGCTTAGCTCATGTGATTAAAGCTTTGTTTGCTTATTAGGTAGGTGTGTGTTGGGGGGGGGGGGTGAAAAGTGGTAGAGGGGATGAAAATAGAGGGAGAAAGTTTCTTGGAGTCGTAATTTTGTCACGGACATGGGTCAAGATCTTGAAAGGTGAAGGAACCGCAAACGGGACCAATGTATATATCCACTGATGGATAGTTTGATTCTTAGGTTACAATATACTGCAAAACGTTATTCATTACTTACCCAAGCAATATTAGAAAAATGATGGGTATTACATTGTATGTGATATTAGAGAGTATATGATGTCAAATGTTGCATAAAAAGCATAAGCAAAATATATATAAAGTCATAGTGAAGATTTTCTCAAAATGTTTCCCATGGGTGTAAGTGGCACGTATATCAGTAAATTAGTAGCCGACCATTAAAGAGACGTGGCATGTTTGTGCTTGAGGATTTATCATAACAAGTTACAAAAAGTGTGCTCGTGAAATTTATCCCAAATCTTACTACTTCATTTTCATTACCCTAACACTAGAGTCTTACGGCTAGGGAAGTAACCTTCCATTATAGATCGTAAAAAAAAAAATGAAAAAAAAAAAAGAGTAGTAGTTACTTCGAGCTAAGATGATGATTGGACGCTGCAGTTTCTGTCATGAAGAATGGTATTAAAGCAAAAATAATGTCACATTATCGAGTCGACAATCACTTTTGTTATCTACAAATCAAGCATAAGTGACTCGTTCGGTCACTATCTCTTGTACTCAAATATTGGGAAAGATCAAGGAGGGTAGCAGATACAAAAGGACAGAGGGAAAAAAAATGCCATATCACGACTAAACTAAACATTCATTAACTGTATTCCCAGTTTTAACCAGTGCTAATCCAGAAACATTACTAAAGTAATGTGTAATGATGGATAGAGAGGGGGTGACCGCTAAATTTCTATCTAATCTAACATAGCGGGCTGTTTGATGATCTATTTTTTTCACACATTGCTTACTTGAATCTTCAAAAAGTAATATCGGGTTTCTTCTTTGAAGAGACAATCTACCATTCCATTTGAATTAGGCATAATACCGAACTGAAGTATCCTAGTCATAAACAGTTTTTCGGAGAACCCAACAACTTGCCCCAATTCAGTAAGGGGAGACGAGAAGAGGCATAGAAAAGAATGACCAATTCTTTCCATATTCGACTCTCTCCTCATACCCCTGACAAGACTGAGATTACCAAATAATTCCTCTTTGCTTAAACGATTTTCATTAATATAAGTCAGATCCACTCTGATTTTGGAGAAACTTCCTCTTCGCATAAACTCTGATTTGGGAATAACATACACGATTGCAATACTGGATTTTGTAACAGGTAAGGAATAGATAATCGTGTGTGTGTGTGTGTGTGTGTGTGTTTGAGTGTGTGTGTGTGTGTGTGTGTGTGCGCGCGCGCGCTCTTGTGTATGTTTGTGAAGGATATTAGTTGGTAGAGTTGTCATATGTGGAACTAATTTTCATGTATCCCTTAACAAACCTCTTTAGTGATAGGGATAGCATAAAACATCCGCACATCTTTCATTTCATATTCGGAAGTTCGTAAAATTATACGGCAACGGAACATTATAAATAATATGATTAGCTGTATTGCCGAGGAATAGAGATCAAACTCTTCAATTTCTTAAA
>NC_090727.1:105616747-105638976 GCF_036898095.1 Palaemon carinicauda | reverse complement strand
TCAAATTTTCAATGTCACCGAATTTAGAGGACCAAAAGTCTTGAACGATTAGATATGCAATTGTTTAATATGGCAGACAGAAAACCACCTTTGAGCTTTAAAGTAACACCATGACCTTTGACCTTCTGTAACCTTGTAAGGTCAAATTCAACATCACCGGATTTCGTCAAGTTCAGACTCACACTCGTTTACTATCATTGAAGGATATTTCAACTCTTCAAAAACATTTAGAGCAATTGTTGCGTTTTTCGAGAAGGATTAAGTGTGAGGGACGGGATTTTGCCGTGTCTTGTTGTCTTTGGGCTTGAGTAAAATGGTAAGCGGTACGATTATTCAAGCGTTTTTCTGTTCTCTTATTTAGAATTCCTTAGTTGTATTTATTTAGGAATTCTTAGAAAATGTGAACTAATTATGAAGCAGGATACAAATCTGGATTTTAATTTATACTTCAGTTGTCAATTTATCCGTTTTATAGGTCTTTACAATTTTGGGGTCGTTTCTCTCTATGTACATTTTTTATCATTTGAAATTTATATTCCACATACATAGGGAATCCCTGAAGTAATTCAAATGGGCTTCATGAAGTTGTTGATTTTTTTATGAAGTGTCTTGCATTTCCGAGCAAGTTTAATTTACCATGAAAGACAACTGGGTAAAGTAAACAAATCAATAATTAATTCCTTACCACTGAGAGATGCTTGAATTCTAGTTCCCTTTTATTTTTGTTGTAAGGTCTCAGGAGATAAGCTTGTCAAGGACTATCACAAAAATACGTTTTACTTGTTAGAAACAAACACATTTTTGATTGGTCATTTATAGAGATTTTAAGAAATTGCAATACAATCCTTACAATTTCCGTATTAAAGTAATAGCTATTCTCTCTCTCTCTCTCTCTCTCTCCTCTCCTCTCTCTCTCTCTCTCTTAGATTTTAAAACTCCCAATGCAATCCTTTACATTTTCCGTATTGATGTAATGGTATTATTTCTCTCTCTCTCTCTCTCTCTCTCTCTCTCTCTCTCTTAGATTTTAGAACTCCCAATACTATCCTTTACATTTTCCGTATTACAGTAATGGTTTTATCTCTCTCTCTCTCTCTCTCTCCTCTCTCTCTCTCTCTCTCTCTGCTGGAAAGATTTTCCCTGGAACCCCACTCATCTCTCTTAAACCATTTCCAATGATATTTTTCTCCCCATAAAAAGGATAAGAAAGGCTGGGGCGGTTATGAGGACTTATCAGACGACCATTGGGTACTATTGCAAGTTCATCTAGCCGCTAAGTAGGACATCTGCATCTGTATTCTTTAAAAAACAGTTGAACTGGTATTTATCATCAATCCCTGATTCACTGCGATTTTACGAAAGGTATATAGACATCCTTATCTATTAGTTTATTTATTTGTTTGTGAGCAACTTTCACAAAAACTACAGTACCGATTTTGACCAAAATTGGTATTCATATTGGGTGTGACCCAAAATGAATCTGTAACAGTTTGGATAAAGTGCATCAAAGTACAAGTGTCCATTGGTACTTTAAAAGTAATCGCAATGTTAAGTAATTGGCAAATATTGTTATCGTTTATTTTTTTATTGTGAACAACATTATGCAAAAAATACAAACTTGTGGGATATGACCCAAGGACAAATCCATTAGATTTTGAAAAAAATACATCGAAGTACAAGTACGCAATAGAGTTAAAAGCAAAAGAATACTGCTTTGCGTGACGAAGGAATGCTCTCTACTGAGTGCCCGTCTAGTTCTCGATAGGCACTCAGTAGAAAGCATGCCTTCGCCAAGTCGAGCAGTCTTTATTTGATCTTAATTCTTCTGCGTAGTTGTACTTCGATATATTTTCTTCAAAACCTACAGGATCTGTCCTTGGGTCAGACTCCACGTGTTAGATTCATGGATGTAAATCGAATAATGATGTGAATACCCTAGCATATAAAAAGGTTCGCTTTCTGTCTTATGAAAATTACATTCATCGGTTCATCACTTTAATCTTTCGTTCAACATTTGTATACTCATTCCTTTTTAGGAAACTTTCCTCCAAATCAGGAAAGTAATACAAATTTAAGGAGATTACCCTATAATTTAATAAAGAAATTAAATATATTAAGACCAATAACACAGTAATCTCTTTATACCAACTGACGTGACCCTTTCTCTCGACATTTTGTGAATGCGTGAGCTGTCTTTCAAGTTAACAATGAATCATGAAAATCATTTTCACCAACAACTTCCTTCCCAATTATCTCATATCTCAGAAAATGAAAGAAGCAGATAACGTGTAAGCTTCGCTTTCAAATAAACTATCTCGTTCTACATTTACGATAATTTGTAGTATGAATCATATTAGAAATATCAATTCATGAAATTGCAAGTGTGTACTGAGATACAGAAAGCGGAGAAAAATTAGGAAGATTTGGTTGATCACTTTGCAATTAATTTGCAGTAAAAAATGACAAAAGCTATCCTAAATCAATCATTTATTTTAAAAGTAAACAAGATTGTGTAAAAATTTCAACTACAAAGCTAAGGTCCTTATATTTACATGCTAGAATATCAAAGGAATTGCAATTAGACGCTACCGAAGCTTCAAAAACTTTTTTAAAGAAAAGGGGTAAGAATAAGGTTTTGAAAGTTTGGATTATATATATATATATATATATATATATATATATATATATATATAGAGAGAGAGAGAGAGAGAGAGAGAGAGAGAGAGAGAGAGAGAGAGAGAGAGAGAGAGAGAGACCAGGATAATAATGCAATGATTCTAAGTAGCTTTTCTTGAATTCCTAACATATACTTCTCTCTCTCAAAGCTGCGAAAACTTATCCATAACATACCTCTCACAGGTATTTACCATTACAAAATATATATGAATAAATTCTTTTCTCTGCAATTGAGTTATACTCACCTACCTGTTAACTGTATCCTGAGACGATGAGACATGTTATAGACCTAAGATATTGTTTATACAAGAACATTTTACACCGCTGTTTATGCTAATATGTTCACTGAACCATAATGTACCACAGCTTCTAAAAACATGCCATTCATTTTATTAATACAGCAATAAATAACAAGATTGATAAAACTCTTCATAAGGTAATGTAATCAACACATTAAAATGAGTGTGTAGAAAGCAAAAGTATTACATTCTTTTAGGCCTATTCTTGTTAGCATAAATCCTTATTTAACAAAAGAGAAAAATGGTGTGACCCCAGCCCTTTTTCTTTAAACTAATCCTTTTCTAATTGGAATTCCATTAAAATAGTCACTACTTAAGGACAGACACACAAAATATTCTGGTCAAAAACACAAAAGCCTTTACCTGACGATTTGCCAGACTGGGGTTCGAGTCTCGTTGAAGCTCGATAGTTTCTTGCAGAGTCTGTAACCTCACCATCCTAGTGAGCTAAGGAGTTGGGGGTTTTGGGGGAACCTATAGATATACTTTTTGTGTCATCACCAGCCAATGCTTGGCCTCTCCCTGGTCCTAACTTGATGAAGAGGGGGGTTGGGTGGTGATTATATGTATATATTGGTCAATATCTTGAGCAATGTCAGTCTCTTGCCTCCACCATTCATGAGCGACCTTTAAACAAAAAATTTACTTCGTTTCTTGTTCCTCCTCGTTACCCTTGTCTGTCTGGATGACCTTAATGGTTCCCCGACTGAGCCCGTTATCCTGCGTTCCTTCCCCATCCAATTATCCGTCATTATTTTCCTCTCACGAAGTTTTCCCAGAAAAGATGTCGTCAATTTTATCGAGATTTTCCCTGTGTTTTCTCTTACCCATCTCATTGGCATCTCTCTTCAACCAGTGCCCTGGTGTAGCCATCTTTACAATATATTTTCTCTTTTAATATAAAATTCCTTTCTGCGATAATCATAAAGATAACTGTTCATATATTACTACATAAGTATAGCAAACTGCAAATATATTATGCAATCTTAAGCCTCCCACCCATCCTATCTAAACAAAAAAGAAGGCCTATCTAGCCGGTAAATTCAAATTCCTCTCCAAAGTCAACATTATTTACACCTTTATCGTAAATTTATAGCTAAACTACCCCAAAGTGGATCAAAAAAAAAAAATTTCTACAAGGTGCTATAATTCTATTATAACTTCTTGGTCTTTTCGATTGAATATCAATTAGATTAAAAGAAAAATGGCCTAAAACCAGAAAAACTTCATGCCAGACTTACCACGTTATTGGTGGGAAATTACGCAAATGAATTCAATAAACGAAATAGACGGATATCTTTAAAACAACAGCATGAGCTTCAAATAAATGCCATAATCATTCCAGCAAAATACTTCATATATCTATAAATTTTATTAGCATAAAACCCGTTGAAGGATCTTCTCTGCCGCTCCAATATCTCCTGTTTGATAATCACTCTAAGGAAATAACCAACTGTTTAAATCGGAATTCACAGGTTGTTTAAGCTTCAAGGCTGAGATGAAAAATATTCAAAGGAGTCTTGAGAATAGGAAATAGAAAAGATACAACTTTTGTTCATGTAATTTATTTATATTTATATATATATATATATATATATATATATATATAGAGAGAGAGAGAGAGAGAGAGAGAGAGAGAGAGAGAGAGAGAGAGAGAGAGAGTATCGGGTACCATTGCGCAGGGGACAGCTCATTATTCAACAAAAGATAACCATAAAAGAACATTATTCCTGTCTTAAAACATCAAAAACTTCACCTGATGGAAAAGAACAAAATCTTTTGTAGTTACAAATATCTTTTCGATAATCCAATTTGTACCAGTATTGACAGAGGTAAAGAGCCCACCTATTTCTATTATCATACTAAAAATGGAATACCTATATTTTTCTAAACGAAAAAGTACAAAAAATATTATGTAAGTATAACAAGGCACAAGCTGTCGAGTCACAAGACACAGTTCATTGAATTTTCGTGCACCTAAAATACGTAAAAACACAATATTGATTACTTTTGAATATCATCGCTCATTTAAAGGCTTAAAGACGCCTCACGAGTGGCAGAGGTAAGGGACACTGACAATGTCGTAGCAGGACAACACCCCCAGAGAGTCTAAGATTTGATCAGCACCCAAGCCACCTCTCCACCCAAGCAAGGTCCAGGGAGCACCAGCCAATGGCTACTGATGACTCAGCAGGCAGACCTAAAGGCTCCCCTAAACCCATCCTCCTTAGGTCATAAGAATGGTGAGGTTGCATACAAAACATAATATCATAAAAAGGAATCATAATAAAGAATCAATAAATTATCAAAAACATAAGAGAATTATGAATACCAACAAATGCAGAAATAAAGGTAATAAGGAACAAGGAAAGGTCTAACAGATCTCACAAAACGAATCAAGGCTGAGGATATTACTTCACATGAAAGATCAAAATAAGGTCTCCTTCCCAGAAGCATAATATTGGATTCGAATCTGTCATTCATGTGAGGTGTCTGGGTGGAAAGACGCTCAAATTTCAAACTTTAGACCTCAAGGGATTTTCTCTGAACAGTTTAGAGGCGGTAATTATATTTTCTTTCTTCATTTCATGTTCGTTTTGGTCACATATTTTGGTAAAATTCCAATGCATTATAATCACTTTAGTTGTGTCTGGCTATGTACAACGCATGTATGAATATGTAAGATAATGATTAACTTTTGACTGCTTTTTAAATTTCAGAAACCAATTTCAATTTAAGAATGCCAATTTCCAAAGCAGATATTAATGAATTTCTAGATAAAAAGGATCATGTGCGTATGGATATACAAGGTATTATAACCTATCACAATATGCAACGAGAGATCAATTTGTTCCTCAAGATAATATTGCAATCAACCACTAAAGGACAAAAATAATGCCTTCAGAAAATGACACGATTATAGATTCCAGCCTTGGTCAGAACTCCCAATTCTATTCCCGCCATTGCTTATTGACTGACATCCCTTTTCCCTATTACTGGAAGCGTGACGCGACTGAGGTCTGGAACTGGGCAGTTGCTGTACGCTTTTAGTGTGAAATGTAAATTCTGCTATAATTTTTTTTTTCAATGCCCATTCCCCCACCAAAATGCTGAAGCGAAGTCTACTCAAAGCCATAATTCTTTAGCCCTTATAATCGATTTGACCTAATATTTATATAAATCATGAACAAATTACATGGTCAGTTGACAGCCTAATTCAAGTTGATAAAACGCTGGCCTAAGCCATGTGACAGTCCAGGTGCTTTGGAAAATAAACGAGCTCCATAATATCTTTTTTATATAAAAATAAGTTAGAAAAAGTACTGACCATGTCATACGTCCGCTTTTAAGAATAAATAGTGAGTTTTATCATTATTTATAAGCAGTCTTTTTTCCAAAAAAAATTTTGTCAAGAAAATTTATCAAGGCGTTAGTTTTTTGTTTTGTTTTATCAAATGGAGTAATTATAAAAAATGGCTGTTACTTAACATGAGCAATGTCATACATAGAAAAATGAGGGGCTCAAACACTAACTGAATTTATTAGCGAGTCAAAGGATTGATTTTTTATTAAAAGGAGAACACCTAAATATTAAATCATATTCATGAATAGGAAAGATATCCAAAATCAGGCGCTGAATCTACAAACTTCAAATTATGATGCAATACGAAGAGTTTCTGAAGTTGCATTTCGTAATATATTGAAATATTATAATAAAGTTGTACTCACTTCATTATTCAGTCTTATTGTTGTTATAAGATGTTATAAGAAAAAGTCCAGAAATTCAACTCAATTCAAACGATAAATTTCTAATTTAACTCTTTCTTCGCGAAGATAGTGACATAGCAATCTCTGTAGTTATAGAAAAGAAAAATCTTTTAGATTGTTTGCATCTAAAAGCAATATTTGAGATGAAAATATGGATACTACAAAGAAGAATAATCATCATGAAAAAAGGTGAACGAAATGGAAGAATTCGTAAATTTCAACGGCCCCAAAATCTAAAATCTTTTCGATTATTAATCCACTGATTCAAGAACCGATTCTCTTGAGACAAGAATTTAGGCATTTGGTTATATTGTAAGATTTATCCTTGTTATTAATTATTGTCCCAAAGCTTTTTCTATTTAAAGTTTATACCGATCATTAGTTTACCATTCTTCTCTTTACCCATCCTTATAAACAATTACTTACATAGTTGTTACCAAATATATATATATATATATATATATATATATATATATATATATATATATATATATATATATATATACAGTATATATATATATATATATATATATATATATATATATATATATATATATATATATATATATATATATATATGTGTGTGTGTGTGTGTGTGTGTGTGTACACACACATTGATAAGGAATAGAATGCTGAAAATTTGGCCTTTGTAATCTAACGCCATTTCATTAATGCAATATCATGGCAATTCTACTTGACTTGCATCATCCGATAGGTTCCCCAAACTTTTCAAAAATAATTCCAAAACCGCCAGAGAACAAATTGTCCGGATCAATTTCATATATAAAAAGTCACTCAATATGCTAAAAAAGATTCATCATGATCACTTCTTGAATAAATAACACCCAAATTATGTTGAAATGAATATAGGTTATTTGTAAAAATTACGAACTACCTTGAAAAGTAAGATATCAAATATTTCCACTTTACAAGTTTCCATGATATATTCTCAAGTGGATGAATCTGCGTAATTAAAAAGGTTACCAAATAACCAATGTATCTATAAGCAATAGACTCATTATTTCATTACTGTATAAAAGTCAATATGTTGAAAGCAAGAGTTCGAGAACCTCGTTTACTTTCTCCTTCTTTCCAGTTAACAAATTTCGTTGAAACTTTACATAAGTTTGACCTAAACTTCGACCAAGCAAAAGGAAATGTGATGGATCGTTTTTATTGAAGACTTGAAGTTCGAAGTGAAAAACAAAGGCAGAGAGAACGGGCCACTAGTGACATTGCGCTATCAAGCAGGACCAAATACCATATATTTCAACACAAACACAAAGGAAATGTAAATTAATATACAAATGAGACAAAAAAGACCAACAAAGTACAGATGATGAAATCCATAATAAAGAAGAAAAATCAAAAGGAATGAGTCAGAAAAAACGATAACAAATGTAAAACCTTTGACAATAATTAACGAAATTTAAAAGATATCAAACAATAGAACAAACATTTACAGTATTTTTTTAACCCTGATCTCTCAAAAATCCGAGAAAAAAAATCATCTAACACTTCTATTTAGTAAAAATTAATATTAGAACAAACCACGTGCGTCTTTTATGTATGTATGAGTGTAAAAAAAATCGGAAATACAAAGATAACATGACCTGTGCCAAGTACTATCGTACATTAAATATTTGCATCTTTGATATATATATATATATATATATATATATATATATATATATATATATATATATATATATATATATATATGTATATATATGATATTGTCTTCGTTGGATTCTTGTAAAAAAAAAATAATCGACTCATCAGAAATGATATTTTCATAATAAAATAAATTTTTGAATATACTTACCCGCTGGTTATATAAAAGAGCTGAAGTCCCTGACGCCAGGGCAGAAAATTCAAATCTCGCGCTATCGAAGATACGCCAGGTGTACCAACCGCACCCTAGCGGTAGAACAGGTGGAACTACACACCAACTCCAGTTCTTCCATGCCTCATAGCCATACCATAGGTAGTCTCTAGAGGGGAGGAGGGAGGGTGTTAAATTTATATAACCAGCGGGTAAGTATATTCAAAAATTTATTTTATTATGAAAATATCATTTTTAAATATAAAACTTACCCGCTGGTTATATAAAAGAGCTGATTGACACCCCTTGGTGGCGGGTCAGAGACAGCTACATACAGAAAATTCACTTAAGGGTTACATACAATAAACTTAAGCAGTTCTCACCTGATAAGGAAGCTGACAGCAATGATACTCTGCCTCATTTCGTCCGCTATCCTTAAGAGATCCAGTAATCCACTCGGGCTGAAAATCTCTAGGAGCTGTCAAACGGTACAAACACCTATAACATGACAGGACCTCAACCAATACCCTTGTTCCGGGTGCACTCAAGGAACAAATTGACCACCTAGCCAAATCAAAGATTGCGGAAGACTGACGCCCAATCTCCACAAACAACCATAAAAAACGAGTTCCAAGAGATAGAAAAGGGGTATTAGGAAAAAAGGGAACGTAGTGGTAGATCATTCACCTACTATCGCATTAGCAGCTATAAAAGGACCCAACGTAAAAAGGTCCTCATAGCGAGTCTGAACATTCTTCAAATAATGGGATGCAAAAACAGACTTACTTCTCCAAAATGTTGTATCCATCAGACTTTGCAGAGAACGGTTCTGTTTAAAGGCCACTGAAGTCGCTACCGCTCTGACTTCATGTGTCTTGACTTTGAGGAGCCTCTGATCCGACTCATCACACTGAGCATGAGCTTCTCGAATCAACAATCTAACGAAAAAAGACAAGGCATTCTTGGACATGGGCATCGAGGGTTTCCGAACTGCACACCACAGAGCGTCTGAGTTACCTCTCAGATTCTTAGTTCTGTCCACATAACACCGTAGAGCTCTAACTGGACAGAGAACCCTTTCCAATTCATCGCCAGCCAAATCCGAAAGGTTAGAAATCTCGAAGGATTTGGGCCATGGTCGAGAAGGGTTTTCGTTCTTGGCCAGAAACCCCAGTTGCAAAGAACAAATGGCTTTCCCATTCCGAAAACCAATGTTCTTGCTTAAAGCGTGAACTTCACTAACTCTTTTCGCAGTGGCGAGGGTAACTAGAAAAAGGGTTTTCAAGGTTAAGTCCTTAAATGAAGCCGAGTGTAAAGGCTCAAATCTGTCACTCATGAGAAATTTAAGGACAACATCCAAATTCCAGGCGATGGGAGCCGTTTGAATCATCTTGGTCGTATCAAAAGACCTAAGTAAATCTCGTAGATCCTTATTATCAGAAAGGTCTAGGTTCCTGTGTCGAAAAACCGTCGCCAACATACTCCTGTAACCTTTAATAGTTGATGACGAGAAGTTATGCTTATTTTTAAGGTCCAAGAAAAAATCTGCTATTTGGGAAAGCGATGTACTGGAAGAGGAAATCGCGTTAGTTCTACACCATTCCCTGAACAACTCCCACTTGGACTGATACACCTTGATGGTTGAAGACCTTCTTGCCCTTGCAATTGCCTTGGCTGCCTTCTTCGAAAATCCTCTAGCTCTAGCGAGTTTTTCGATAGTCTGAAGGCAGTCAGACGTAGAGCTCGGAGGTTTTGATGATTTCGGGCCAAGTGAGGTTGTCTGAGAAGATCGGGTCTCATGGGAAGGCTTCTCGGGACATCCACCATCCATTCCAGTACCTCTGGAAACCAGCTCCTTGACGGCCAGAACGGAGCTATCAGTGTCATTCTGGTCTCCTCGTGTGAAACGAACTTCTGAATCACTTTGTAAAGGATCTTGAACGGAGGAAAGGCATAAACCTCCATGTGTGACCAGTTCATCAGAAAAGCGTCTATGTGAAAAGCTTCGGGATCTGGAACCGGAGAGCAGTATCACTCTAGTCGTTTGGTCTTCGCGGTGGCAAAGAGATCCACGAGAGGTCGACCCCATAACCGCCACAGACTCTTGCAGATGTCCGGGTGCAGAATCCATTCTGTGGAGAGAACCTGACCTTTCCTGCTGAGTCTGTCTGCGCTCACATTGTTGACTCCCTGGATGAACCGCGTCAAAAGAGTCACCTTCCTTTCCTCCGCCCATGATGAGGAGCAGTCTTGCAATCTCGAACAGAGGCCAAGAGTGGGTCCCGCCTTGTTTCGCAATATAGGCCAGAGCTGTCGTGCTGTCCGAATTGACTTGGACTACCTTGCCCCTGATCTGCTTTTCGAAGCCGATGAGAGCCAGATGAATAGCTAAAAGCTCTTTTTGATTGATGTGGAGAGAGGTTTGCTCCACCGTCCAAGTCCCCGAAAGTTCCTGCTTCTCTAGAGTGGCTCCCCACCCCGAGTTGGAGGCGTCGCAACACAACACGAGGTTTGGGTTCCTCTGAAGTAAAGACAAGCCTTCTTTCAGTCTGGGCTCGTTGTTCCACCATTGAAGATGAGACTTGATGGAAGTCGAGATGGGAATGCAATCCCTGTCGAGGCTGTCCCCTTTCTTCCAATGGCGGTTGAGATGAAACTGAAGAGGACGCAAGAACAACTTCCCCAGGGTCACGAACTTCTCTAACGACGAGAGAGTCCCCAGAAGGCTCATCCAATCTCTGACGGAGCAAAGATCTCTCTTCAGGAACGTTTGTACTTTTAGGAGGGCTGCTTGGATTCTCACCGACGACGGAAAAGCCCGAAAACTCCGACTGTGAATCTCCATCCCCAAATAAAGAATCTCCTGGGATGGAATGAGTTGTGATTTTTTCGAGCTCACCAGGAGACCCAGTTCTCTGGAGAGATCCAAAGTCATCTTGAGGTCCTTCAAACAACAATCGGCTGAGGAGGCTCTTATCAGCCAATCGTCCAGATACAGAGAGGCCCTGATTCCCCTCGAATGCAGCATGCTTGCCACGTTCAGCATGATCTTGGTGAACAATAGAGGAGCCGTGCAAAGTCCGAAACAAAGAGCCCTGAACTGGAAGACCTTGTTTCCGTCCATGAACCTCAGATAACGTCTGCAGCTGGGATGAATCGGAAGGTGGAAATAGGCATCCTGAAGATCTAAAGAGACCATCCAATCGTCCTTCCTCACAGCTGCCAGAACTGTTTTCTGAGTCTCCATGGTGAACGTCGAGTTTTGGACGTAACCATTGAGCACACTTACGTCCAGAACCGGTCTCCACCCTCCGGAACTCTTGGGTACTAGAAAAAGGCGGTTGTAAAACCCCGGAGACGTAACATCTTGCACTTCCTCTATTGCTCGTTTCTCTAATAAAAGAGACATCTGTAGAAGCATGGCTTGTTTCTTGGGACCCTCTCTGTATTTGGGCGAAAGATCCACTGGATCTGTGACTAAAGGAGGATTGGTCAGGAAGGGGATCTTGTAGCCTTCCTTTAACACCTGGACGGACCAGGGGTCCGCTCCATTCCTCTCCCAAGCCTCCCAAAAGTGAGTCAACCTGGCCCCCACTGCTGTCTGAAGGAGAGGGCAGTCAGACCTTACCTCGGCCGGACTTGCCCCCTCTGCCTCTAGGTTTCCTTCCTTCTGGTTTAAAAGAGCCTCTCCCAGAGGGCTTCCCACGAAAGGACTGAGGACGAAACCCAGAAGAAGATTCCTTAGGTTTTCGAGAGGAGAATGACGGAGGCAAAACTTTCCTAGTCGAATGAGTAACTAAGTCATGTGTGGCCTTCTGAGTGAGAGCAGTAGCCACCTCGCCCACTAATTCCTGAGGAAATAAAGAATTAGACAAAGGTGCGAAAAGAAGGCCTGTCTTCTGATAGGGAGACACTCCTGCGGAGAGGAAGGAGCACATCGTGGCCCTTTTCTTGAGAATTCCAGCTGTAAACAAGGCAGCAAGTTCGTTGGAGCCATCTCTCACACCTTTGTCCAAGCAGGACATCAAATGAACCAAACCACTAGTGTCCGTTTCCGTCATATCAGAGCCCCCAAAGCCCAGTCCAAAAAATTAAAAACTTCGAAGGCCCTGAAAAGACCTTTAAGCAAATGGTCGAACTCTGGAATGGACCACCAAATCTTCGTCTTCCTTAAGGCAAGACGACGAGAAGCATCTACCAAACTTGAAAAATCCCCTTGTGCAGAAGAAGGAAAACTCAAGCCCAACACTTCACCAGTCTCATACCACACACTAGATTTAGAGGCTAACCTAGCGGGAGGAAAGGCAAAGGCCGTCTTGCCAAAAGCTTTCTTGGAGTCCAACCAAGAACCCATTAACTTCAAGGCCCGCTTAGAAGATCGAGAAAGAACCATCTTGGTGTAAACTGGAACCTTAGTAGCTTTACCTAAGATGAATTCAGAAGGCGGAGAACGAGGGGCCACAGGGGTAAAAGAATCCGGGAAAATTCCAGTCAAAATAAGCATAAACTTGCGAAGGTCCACAGCATGCTGATAATGCTTCTCCTCCTCATTCTCAGAGACTTCCTCAATAGGATTATCCTCATCCGACTTTTCCTCTGGTTCGTCTTCTGGCAGTGCAGCAACAGCTGCAGCCTGAACCGAAGGAACAACGTCTGGATGGGACTGCCTGTCAAGGCCAACATCTGAGTCAATTCGGTGGGGAGAAGTAGAAGTAGATTGATGCGAAACACGGACATGTAGACGATCATCCTCAACCAACAACTGCTTAGACCGCTTAGAATTCAACTGTTGTTGAACAGAAGAACGCTTGAAATCAGAAGGTAACTGTTGAAGATCGCCGCGAGGTCGCGTAAAGTCCGAGGACTGTTGCTGCGAGCGATCAAAGGAGTCAGGATGTCGCCGCTGTAAACCAACGTTTTGACGCGCCGCGTCCAAAAGTTGTTGCCGCGGGCGATCCACTACTTCAAATTGTTGCCGCGTCTCGTCCACTTGTCGACGCCGATGCTCTTCCCCGCGACCAGAAAACGCAAACTGGTCAACCAAAACTCTCTGACGCGACTCATCAAAATCAACCTGGCGTTGAACACTGTGAATGGGAGACCGCCTAAGTGATAACTCGTCAAGGCCATATACCATCGAACGTTTGTGCGATAACTGGTCTGACATCGAACGCCCAGACACAACGCCAACACCTGGTTGATAAGAATCCATCAACGACGAGAGTTGTTCCTTCATAGACAAAAGCGCAGTCCATTTCGGATCAACAGAACTCCTAGAAGGAAGATTCGCACTAATGTCACCACGCATTTCAGGGGAAGAAAGCCAATCCGATGGAAGAGGAGGTGCATGAATAGTTACAAGGTCCGAATCGGAAGGAATCATATCCGCACGAACACGGTGATCCGAACGTTTAGCCGGAGTGCAAGCGCTGGGAGAACGGAAACGTTCCGGTGAACCCCACGAACTACATCCTGGCCGCACAGGCGATTCCCGACGCTGTGAATCAACATGGGAGCGTTTAAGCGGTCTCGACGCTCGCCGCCAGATCTCACTCCCCGACCCTTCATCGGAAGACGGGGATAACGTATGAACCTCCCCTTTCCTACGATGAGGGTGAACGACCTGAGCTACGGCAACAGGAACGTTCGAGGGGACGTCTGCACGATTGATGATGCTTCTCGTTCCCTTAAGCCGTTCGACATTACTTCTCCCATGGGTTCGAGAGCTCGAAAGAGGTCTAAGGCTAGGTGAACGACAAGATCGTGCCGACGCACCCTCCGCAACACTAAACACATTATCAACACTTGTCACAACACCGAGAGAGTCACGATTCTTCGGTACCACATCAGACACTCGAGTCGACGCACCTTCCGCAACACTAACCACATTATCAACACTTGTCACAACACCGAGAGAGTCACGATTCTTCGGTACCACATCAGACACTGAAAAACTTTCCACAGTTCCGATAGGATCACGGTTTTTCAATACCTTTAACTCTGAAAAGATAGTATTTCTATCGGCTGCTAAGGACTCAACTTTCTCACCAAGAGACAAAATAGCAGTAAACATGTCCTTCATAGTAGGTTCCTGATCTACCACCACAGGGGAAGGAACAGGTAAATTAGGTAAGGTTCTATCCACAGATCGGGAAGAACTACGCCTAAGTCTATCTCTCTCTAATCTCCTAACATAACGATCGTAAGTAACAAAATCATCATTAGTTAAGGAAAGACACTCATTACACCTATCATCTACTGAACAAAATTTACCCCTACATTTTACACAAATAGAATGAGGATCAATAGATCCATTAGGAAGTCGTGTACGACAACCCTCACTAACACACCTACGCTGAGCAGGGGAGGAGTCGGCCATTTTAAAGTTAACGTGAGAGACCGACAAGCAAAAAGTAAGGGAAAAAAACAATAAAGAAAAACTCAAACAAAAAGATTTCAAGATAAGAACCAAGGAAAATTAATCAACGATAGCTTAAACTCAAAAAAGAACGTTGTACATCACCAAACAACTTCCCAAGAGAGTAAAAACACGAGAGCGAACTTCTGTATGTCAGTCAGCTATGACGGCAGAGAGAAGAACTGGAGTTGGTGTGTAGTTCCACCTGTTCTACCGCTAGGGTGCGGTTGGTACACCTGGCGTATCTTCGATAGCGCGAGATTTGAATTTTCTGCCCTGGCGTCAGGGACTTCAGCTCTTTTATATAACCAGCGGGTAAGTTTTATATTTAAAAATAACAATTCAACGTGGTTAACAAGAATATATAGGAATTTACATGTGGTTTACTAACAACTGAATAACGGCACAAGACAACGTTAACGAGATCATATGCAAACATGTATTTTAATTCTTCAATATTCTAAAGATAAATATTTTTTAAATAAATTCAGCAAAGAAAACACTACTAACTAAAGCACACTCAATGAATACCAACAGTCTCAAGAGATAAACAATTAGATTTCTTTTGAAACACGAAGAATGATATCTCCAAAAAGTAAAGCTATTCAAAGTTCAATTGAAGGGCAACGACAACAAGAGACATACTATATATGCACTCTTCCCCTAGCAAGAAAGAGAGAGAGAGAGAGAGAGAGAGAGAGAGAGAGAGAGAGAGAGAGAGAGAGAGAGAGAGAGAGAGAGAGAGAGCATTGGTAACTTCTAACTCATGGCAAAGAAAAAGCTTAGGGAACTTGAATATGCTTTTTTCTTGCAACATATAATTCGACAAACCGGTTGAGTGCAAATTACCGTGTCTTGGCCCTCCCATTTTGAACGGGCAATAAACACATCTTTTTCGCTTCTTTGTTTATATCTTTTAATAAAGTGCTGTGGTTTTTAGCTTATTTGTCTTTTCTTCACCCTAATTGACCCTCTCAACTTTTGAAAAACAACCAAGTACTTAATTTCCATCTGAGGTTAGCATGAGCATACTGGATTTAAGGACGAGTATTTTCGATCCTTGTAGATTAGTACTAAAATCGAACACTGGTCTCTCAGATTGATGGAATAGCGCGCAGAGAGAGAGAGAGAGAGAGAGAGAGAGAGAGAGAGAGAGAGAGAGAGAGAGAGAGAAACTTATTCGCTAGGAAAGTCTTCCTTCAGAGCAATTTATGTTTTATTTAATATTCTTTAGACTTTATTTTACGCTAAAGTGAACGAAATCATTAGTTTTCTACCACACATTAAAAAGAAAATCACGAAATTAGCCCCCTATTAATCTAATAACCATTCTTGGTAATTGGCGTACTGACTGCGCATCAATGATGATATAATTAAATTTCCATTTCATATCAATAAAGACAATGGTAAAGATAGGACACTCCAAGGCCAATGTAATAACGCATGAGGTCATTTACATCGAAGGCCCAAAAATTTCAAGTTACATTCCTTAAAGAATCATAATTTTTCATTAGCTTCCCAATCCTTGGCAGAAATAGATTAAATCCAAAGATGGAGCCCTAGAGAAAACCTTATTGACGAAACAGTCAAAAACTAAATTCATTTAATGCGAACTTAGATTGCATGGAAGATGGATGTTCTCTGACCATACAAAGTGAACTACTTTATATATTTTCTAAGTTTTTATTTTTGGAAAAAAAAATGATGGTTTATTGTCTCAAAAATGCACTATAACTGCAATATCCTAAAACAAGATTAATCAAAAAAGGAAAACAACTTATTCACCTTTGAAATTTAAGTTGTACTTACAAATATAATAATACAGTAGATTCACATCACTGGAAAAGTATCCAGGTAGTTTAAACTAATTTACACACTTCTTATATAGAAAAAGCATCATTAAACAGTATTTACATCAAGATAAAGCATCACTAATCAGTACTTATATCAAGATAAAGCCAATTAAGTAGTAATTACAATATATCAAGATAAGCCCCATTAACCAGTACTTATATCAATATAAAGGCCATTTAAGCAGTAGTTATATCAAGATAAAGCATTATAAAACAGTACTTATCTCAAGATAAAAAAACAATAGGCAGTTCTTAAATAAAGATAAGGCGGAATTAAACAAAAATTATATAAAAATAAAGCATCATAAAGCAGTACTTACAGATAAAGTCCCATTAAGCAGTACTTATATCAATATAAATAATTAAACAGTACTTATATCAAGATAAAACATCATTAAGCAGCACTTATATCAAGATAAAGCCCCATTAAGTAGTACTTATATCAAAATAAACATCAGTTAAGCAGTACTTATATCAAAATAAAGTCCAATTAAGCATATCAAGATATTATTATTATTATTATTATTATTATTAAATACTAGGCTAGAACACTAGTTGGAAAAGCAGGATGCTATAAGCCCAGGGGCCCCAACAAGGAAAATAGCCCAGTGAGGAAAGGAAACAAGGAAAAATAAAAAATATTGTAAGAATAGTAACAACATTTCCTATTTAAAAAATAAAAACTTCAACAAAACAAGAGGAAGATGAACTACATAGAACAGTGTGCCCGAGTGTACCCTCAAGCATGAAAACTCTATCCAAGACAGTGGGAGACCATGGTACAGAGGCTACAGCACTACCCAAGACTAGAGAACAAAGGTTTGATTTTGGAGTGTCCTTCTCCTAAAACAGCTGCTTACCATAGATAGAGTCTCTTCTACCCTTACCAAGAGGAAAGTGACCACTGAACAATTACATATACACATATAAGCATGTGAATATTATCATAAATGAAAATGTGTGTATATATGTATATATATATATATATATATATATATATATATATATTATATATATATATATATATATATATACACATATACATATATAAATCTATATATATATGCATATATAAATTTATAAATATACATATATAAATTTATATATATATATATATATATATATATATATATATATATACATATATAAATTTATACATATATGTATATATATATATATATACATAATAAATTTATATATATATATATATATATATATATATATATATATATATATATATATATATATAGGTATATGTATGTGTGTTTACCCGTGTTTTAAAATTTTTTTTTGATGTCTATTTGCTAATAAATAATAGGAAATAGCAAAAATATCTATTTAGAATATAATCATTTGTTCATATATAACACATATAGCCGTTTCTAGTTTACTGCAGGAAAAAAGTATCAGAGATGTCATTATTCTTGTCTGAAACTTGTCTAAAGAGAGATATTTTATCATCACTTGATAAGAAGAAAATTGTATTTAGGAACAGCAAGCCCTGACTGAATAATTTAGACCCACACTTGGTAAAAATCATGTTTTTATCTCCCGTGAGAGAGAGAGAGAGAGAGAGAGAGAGAGAGAGAGAGAGAGAGAGAGAGAGAGAGAAACCCTGTATAGTGTATCAGGGGTTTTATCATATGATCATATTCAAAGCTTGATTAGGTTGCCTAGCGTAGCAACTACAAAGGTCATTGACACTAGGTGGCGTCATAACTGCCAGGGTCACTGACGCCTCAAGGTAGAATGAAACGCAGTAAAGAAAAGAGTATTTAATCATCATATCATATCCCTGAAGATGGAGAGGAATTTGGAATGTTCAAGTCAGAATAATTTTTTCAACTGAAAATTTCTGAGGTCATTATGTAAATTTATAAGAAATTAGACATCATTGAATTTTATACGCTTATTTTTGGAATTAGAATTACTTTCGCAATAAAGAAACAAAAATATTTTTTTGAATTATTCCCAATTGTAATTTTAATGAATATTTAATGTTATCAAGTTGAATTTTTTTTTCTTTACATTTCTCTAATTCCGCCTTATGTCTCTGGAAGAGTTTCTTCAAGATTTCCTTTGGAACTCCGGAAGAAATTCGCTCGGAAGTGATTGTTTCAAGACTTCCTTCATTACTTTCAACGTATAATTTCGTAGAGTAGATTTCAATTTATAGAGGTAAATATTGATAGATATAATTGATATTAGTTTTATCTAAAAGTAAAACTTGTTTTGTTAATAAAACTATTAATGAATAAAATATTAATGTCTACAGACTCAAAATTTTGTATAACATTCTCCTTATCATTTGCTTGAAGTTTTTATTCTTATAACATCAATAAAGTGTTCTCGCTCTTCAGGGATATGAGAGAATGATTAGATAATATTTTCGCTCTCTCTCTTTACATCGGTTTCTTGCTGCTCCATCATCATCATCATCAACTTTTACTTCACAAATTGTTGTGGTTATTCCTTTACGCTGTGTTCTATTTTCTTTATTAGAAATATACTAGGATATTTAAGCTGTGTGTATATATATATGGTCGTCTAAGCTGTCCCAGTCAAAGTCACCCATACTAGATTGAATTTCTATGAGCGCTCAGACTAAAATTTCACAATATCGCCAATCTTCAGAGGCCAGCGTGGTGATGAAAAATGGCTGGGGGTTCTAGTAAAAACTTGTTGTAGTTGCCCTCCATATCTACACAATACGCAATCCTTCAACAGTGTTTCCATGAAGCTACTTTTTGGGAGCTAATAGATAATGCAAAGACGGATGTGATCACAGAATTGAAAAGCCTCCGCTACCCAACCCCACCCCCCCCCCCCCCCCCCACACCCCCCCCCCCCCCCCCCCATCCCCGGCACCGTTTCAACTCATTTCCCTAAAATGGAAATATATGATTATGGCCTTCTGAAATTTCGTTAGAAAAAAATGGAAGGAAAAAAAGGCGAGATAAAGTTGTGGGTCACTAATGGAAACTGCATCGGTAAACCAATCGGAAAAGGAGTATTACAATAATATCTTGCAAAACGAAGGCAAAAAATAAACACTTTCGAAAACAAAAAAACATGAAAGGTTTATAAAGGTTCTCTAACATTTTTTTTTTCTCCAAGAAAAAGAAAAAAAAGGACTTGGGATAAAAGCTTAAAAGGTCCAATCTCTGCTATTACGATTTAAAGTGTGTATCATTGTAATTGAATAAGAGAAAATATAAATCAATTTTGGGCGACCAATTGCTTTAACAATTGCTTAATTGAATACATATGAAAAACATATCTTGAAGGGCTGCAATAGGAAATGTAATCAACTGGACATCAATTGATAATGTCTTTTATTACAATGATTCCAACTTAAATTTGAAATCCTTTATATAAATATGAGTGGGGATACATTAAAGTGGTGAAAGGATTTGTGTATCGCCATGATCAGCAAAGTTATACTAGTTGGAGACACTCAAACTAGGTTGGTTTGCTGTGAGCGATCAAACTAAAATCCCCTACCATCCTTAATACGAAAACGGCCAGCGTGGTAATGGAAACTAGCCCCACACATGAATTAACATGTCTGAGGCCATTGTCCTGCAGTTGACCAGAAACGGTTCCATTTGTTGTTGTTGTTGTATATGTATGTATAAAATATATATATATATATATATATATATATATATATATATATATATATATAGATAGATAGATAGATAGATAGATATATATATATATATATATATGTGTGTGTGTGTGTGTGTGTGTGTGTGTGTAAAACATAGATAGAAAGAAGGAACTAAAAGAATATAAAGTATTGTTATTGAAAGAAACTTGGAGAAAAGCTGCGTTGATTTAGTGGTAGAAAATGTAATTAGGCAAAACCTGATACAATTTACCTCGAAAAATTAAAACAATGAAATAATTATTATATCAAATAATATCAAATTTAGAAGTAAGCCAGAGGAAAAGATAAAACAACATATAAGCACAAGCTTAGTACATATGCGTATATTTATGTAAAAACTACTGGCCCATATGAAACCATAAAAACCTTGAAATGCGTAATATCCTTCTCACTTTCTCTTTTGTATAGTTTAGGGAATAACCAAATGACTTAGTGTTATCACACTGTAATAGGAGAGACTTTGTTACAATCATGTTAAGATTTAACAACTACCATACATTTTTTACTACAATAATTTAAAAAAAAATATATTCTTATTAAGGATAACCCGACACTAAATCATGCACTTTATTAATTCTTCAATGTCGTTCTACAGAGAGAGAGAGAGAGAGAGAGAGAGAGAGAGGAGAGAGAGAGAGAGAGAGAGACTTAAACATATAAATTACAACAAAAATAAATACACTCAAAGTGTGAAGTACTTTCATACATATAAACCAAAAAAACCAATACTTGATCAATCTTAAAGAGCAAGTGAAAAAAAAAAACTAATACATACCGAAGGCTGAAAACAATACAGTAACGGGCCAAAACCAACAATGCTATTCGGCAGAGCAGACGTATTGAGATCGCAATGGCCATAATTAGACACTTAGTCTGCAAAGTGTAATTTGTTGACTGTACCTAGTGCAGCTTTTAGTTACACCATATGAAACACGATTCTTCAAGTAAAACAGTATTTCAAAATGAATCACTATACGCTAATTTCATGTAAATTAGTGAAAAATCCCCTTTATGTAAAAAGAGAGAATAAATATACTTCCTTTTATGGAGGTCAACAACGGACATACAGCTCAGGCATATTTTAGTTTTCTCCATTATGCAAACAATGAATAAAAAAAAATTGGCTTCAGGAATGATTTTATACATCCAGAGAAAACTCCATCACTTAAAAAATTACATGACACCGCTTAAGATTTAATTAAAGCCTCAGCAGTTACCAATATTAATAACACCAACATCACGTAAGTCCCATCGAGAAAATATCCCACCAAACCACAGTAATAAAATCACATTTTGGACGCCACGAAATGTGTTGACAGTGAGAAGACTTCGGATTGACAGCGGTGAAATGAAAACGCCAAAGTAGTTCTCGTAGGATTCTGACTTTCCTCCTGAGCTCAGAGAAAAGAGGACAGTTTCGTATCTGACTACTTCATTCCTTTATTACAACAGAATGCGTGAGAAATTGTGAATGGTATGTATGGGAGGCTATGCAATAATGTGATACTATCTGTAGAGCCTCTCTCTCTCTCTCTCTCTCTCTCTCTCTCTCTCTCACTAGCGTGCATGACCCGTAAAAAAGTACGGCTAAAATTGTTTAAAAATATACACACACACGCACACCAGCATTTATTAATGTTAAGCAGAGGCGAGAGAGAGAGAGAGAGAGAGAGAGAGAGAGAGAGAGAGAGAGAGAGAGAGAGAGAGGTGGGGGTGG
>NC_090727.1:105596747-105611747 GCF_036898095.1 Palaemon carinicauda | reverse complement strand
GCCATTCAATGCCCAAGTGCAACTGGAGAAAATCCATCAGTTGGATAATGAAGTAAAAGTTATAAGAAAAAAAAAAACGTAGGCCGAAGGAATGCTGCAAAGACCATTAAGTAATGCCTACAGTGGACCGCATGAGCTGCACTTACAGCACCACCCCCGACGGTATACACATAAAACATCCATGAAAACATACCATGAAATCTCATCTTACTTCTTGAGTCTAGGGAATTAGAGACGCCCATGTGTTTCAGAACATTTCAGTCACTTTACAGGAGAACGTCCTATGTTATTATTGGCAATAAGAATAGAAAAAAAAGCCTCCTCCTTCTCATCAGCATCATGCAAAGCACAAGAGATGGCTTATCTCTAAATGACATAATGGGCGAAGGATATAAAGGGTAATGAACGAATGGTGTACCATACAGCCATAGCATTCTCTCAACACACCTAGCATTATGATGAGACGAGGAGATAATGGGCCATAGTCTCCATTTCTGGCACGAAAGGTAGAGGATAATGAAGGGTGCTATGCGCCAGACAACATCAAAACAGGGTACTAAAGGCTCAGAAAAGTTATCGAAATCGTAGGTAAACTTCCCTGAATGATTATGCAACGAACCTGAAGCTATATGCTATGTTATTAAGATTCAGTCTCACATTTTTCATTAAGTTGGCTATATAAGCGATTAACAGATAAATGAAAATTCCCAATTATTAAAAACTAACGAAAAAATATACATGATAAAGGACCTTTCGCTTGACGCGCGGGAAAAAACTCGTGTCATTTCAGAACAATTCATTACCTGAAAAACCATTAGAGTTCCAGTTTTATGTTTACAAGAGAAGTGAGTTGAAAGAGGCACGGCCATACATGAGAGTTATGTGCTAATAACAGATGTAAAGATGAACGAGAGTGTCTGTGATTAGAGGTATCATATCCTGCCGTTCTCGACTGATTTCATTGTTTGCAAAATCAGGAAGCGGGGGCGTCAAGACAGACGGATGCCAATTGCGAGGGGTCGACACCGAAAGTTGTAAACTGTAGAAAGAAAAACTCGATTTGACATGGAGGTGAGAAACCGTGAATAATGGAAATTACTTTGATGGGGTGAGTGGATGAAGGGGGAAATGAGTTGATAGGATCCCATGAACACCCTGTTATTCTGAATGACATTTTTCCCTAGTAGACCTTCTATTGCTTCGCCCTGTAACGACTTCTGTTCCTAAAAAGCGATTTGATTTAGGGTATATTCGAATGCATATAATTGAAAATAAACATTCTCATGCCATACCATGAGATAAGAAATTTTCGAAATGAAGTGCCTCCTAAATCTCAGTCTGTCTACTGAAGAATTTATTTCTTGACTGCGACATTAGGATTTACTCGGATAAACTCCACATACAAAATTTATTGAGCCTATCCACCTTTGGCATCCCCAAAAACTAATTAGATATATTAATACCTTTCCAACATTTCGTAAACTTGTGCCAATGAAACTATATGATTAGTTTAATATTCTAACAAATGTATCTTAATCAAATAAATTACTTAGAGTAACTGAAATACAGTTTTTAAAAATCAACTAAGCATTATACTCCGGCCGTCAATGACCTTAACAGCTATAACGCCAGATAGAATCTAATAAATCAACTGTACATCAAAGAGAAGAAATTGCCGATACACTGAGTAGAAATATTTTTCATGACATTTATTAAGAGTTCTTTAGTTATAGGCATGGTTGCCTTTACATTCTTCTCCATTCAAAACTACTTAGGTTTGTTATTGTGTTAAAAGAAATGTGCGTAACTTCCAGATGCTATCATACATACAAACAATATATAAATTATATATATGTATATACACACACACACACACATATATATATATATATATATATATATATATATATATATATATATATATATATATTCAAATAAGCCATCTTTCTTCGTGGCCAAGTGGTATGTTACAGTTCATACAAGTTTCTTGCACCAGGGTTAGATTCCCAGCCGGTCAGAAGCTATTATCTTTGTGTGATTTCGCCTGGGCTCTGATCCCGATGTCGTTAGGAGAATCCAGACACTAAAGTATAAAAAATATATGGCTTATTTGAATATGAAAAACACGTCTAAATGTGCAAAATTTTCATTATATATATGTATATGTATATATATATAAATATATATATATATATATATATATATATAATATATATATATATATATATATATATATATATGTATGTATGTATGTGTGTGTGTTTGTGTGTTTATGTGTGTGTAAGTATATGAATATATATATATGTGGGGGCCAATGGAAAGCTGACACAGTGGACAATACCCTTCTCAACCCTATCATTAAGAAGATAATCCACGGAGACCGACCACCAGACATGCATCAGAGGTCAAGACTTCCTCCAACCGGCTCAACAATAAGAACACGCACCTGAATGTAATTAAATTTGGCTAATCCTTCCAGCAATTATAACAACTATAGAACAATTGAACACACCCTTTTGCTTTCATATATAAACCGTCACTCTCCACTGTAATTCTCACTTTTACCTTACATCCTGAAGAGGGTCGATGTTTATTGACCGAAATATAGTGTGATTTATTCATATTTCCTGTGTTTCTTTTATGGGCCTTTTTGAAAAAACATGTTAAACTGTTCGATTACAGTTATAAATAAGACATATATATATATATATATATATATATATATATATATATATATATATATATATATATATATATATATATATATATATATATATATATTCACATATATAATTTTATTTATCTCCAAATGATCCAGTATGTTTATTATGTACATTCGATTTCTTTATTCCTTTTTAATTTCCTCCTCGATCTTAAACGAAGTTATGTTGCAATGCATTCAGCGACTGCAATCAGCACTATGTCCATGTATGCGTTATTTGCAATTATTGCGTACATTTTTTTCCCCTCTTTAATTGCATAGCGCTTTCTTTGCTATCTGACTTGATAATTTGTTTTATTAATTCAACAAAAGACTTTTATCTTCAGAGCAAATATCGTCTCTCGATCTTCAAGCTACGAATGGCTATCATTAAATCAACCGGCTCATTCTTTGAGGTTACTCAAGTCTCCCGTTCATTTCGTCCCATTTATTTCGCAAGATGCGAATATCAAATGCCCTTGTGTTCCTTTCCACCATTGCCAAGAGTAACTCGACACTCCTTTCGTCCAGTTATTGACTTGGTTGATATGCGTTTTTCCTCTCCTCGTCAAACGTGAATCAAGTCTGGCTAAAGCTTAAAATGTAGCTGGGTCCTTGAAGAGGTAAAAATGATACCAACGCCATCCTTCTTGAAGGATCAAAGTTACCTGTTTCCGACGATAACTAAAGGCCCGGGAACGAAAAAAGGTAGATAAGGAATTATAAATTTCAGGAATGAAGTAACCCGAGGGACGACCATGCGGTTGTTTCAAGTGTTCTACATTAAATATAAGAGAAGTAAAGAATACAGGGTCAGAATGAACAACAATTATCAGCACAATTAAACAAACCAATTCAAAAACATAAAGGAACAACTATTAACTCATTTTCTAATAGAAGCTGTAATCACAGTTACATTCAAGACATTAATAATAATAAAATGGCCCGATTCACTCGAAAAAATACTCTAGAGAAAATGCTCCTTTTTGTACCAGGTTCCCAGTTGTTATCAGTACCTTCTAACAGGAAACGTCCTTTCTTTACTCTGTGGACCTGTTTCAAGTTTCCATCGATCTGAATTCTGCAGGGGAAAAAAAATCGTATCAGTTTCTTCACCACAACACACGCCCTTTTCTACTCTCATTTCCGGCCCTTGCTTCCTTCCACAAAGTTACACATTTGCCTAACAGGGGCGCTGGCGACACTTTTACTCTTAAACTGCACCATAAACAAACGAACTTTTCCTCACCAGACCGTGTAAAGAAGAGAATGGAACACCCTTACGAGGATCGTTTGAGGGGGATTCGATGCCTTCCACAAACAACGGTGCGGCGTTTATAGTGATAGGGAAATGATAAAAACAGTGCTTTATACTGTTTCTTTCTCTCTTTTTCTCACTCTACTACATATGTGCAAAGAATATTTGAAACTCTTGTATGCATTCGGAAACAGAATATATAATTATGTACACAGATAGAAACAAAATATAAAGGATGTCAATAAGAACTAAACAACTAAGATTGAAAATAATCTTTCTTGGTCTGAAATAAAAAAAAAGGAAGGTGAGATTCTGTTTTTAGGATAAAAGATGATACTCTTAATTCAATAAAGATAACAAAACTCTGGAATAATTAAGCAGATATAAAAAATCTCAGCCTACGAATTGTGAGCTAAGTGCGCACCATTCAGCCACGTGCCCACATAGGAAGTGAAAAGTGCCAAAACACGTTTATGGGCAACAAATGCCCATTCAAAAGGAAAACCATAATCTATAATAGCAAAATTACAATTAATTTTAATCAAAATAGAAGCTAATTGCGTAGTTTCCTACACTAAGTCAAAATTATTAATCCTGATAACAAAAGCACCGAGACCCGAAGGCACAATGAACGAAAATACATAATAGCGTCTGCAATTCAGCAAAGAAAGGCTCCTACTCCGCCCAACCTTCTCATCAGAATTCATCCCATCTATTGACTCCTTGAACCCATAAAACCAAAAAGCAGCAAACCTCGCACAAAAAGGAAAACAGTAAAGCCAGGAAGACAAGGAGGGAGCACCGAAGAAGAAAGGGAGGGGCGTCTACGAGGAATAAGGTAAAAAGTAAATATACACCAAAAGTGTTTAATGGGAGTACAACATGCTTACATCTCGACCCCAAAAATCCAGACGGACAGTTATGACTCGACCTCGATCAGATAAACCATCTCCCAATTTGAGCAGACACAATTAATCCGTGATTAATGATAAAGCCAACAAAAGGTCAGCCCTGTGACCTAACACGAAAACCCAAGATGGTAGAAAAAGAAAAAAAAAAGTTGTCTGAAATGGGAGCTTTTGTGTCCACCAAGATTGCCCAACATCAACCAGACACAATTTGTTAAGAGATAACAACTCACCGCCCAGACTTGGCATCAACTCCTTCGGTTCAGGTGGTCCCGTTATCTTATCTCAAAAGGCAAAATCCCTAAAAAAAAATTCCTTTCAACCTTGTCACCACCAGGTCACTTTGATACTTTGATACCGTCTGATATTAATAGACATGAATCTGAATTACATCTGTACTGACAAGTTTATAGGTTTAAAATCTAAGACAGAAAAGATGCACAATTTTATATATATATATATATATATTATATATATAAGGCTATAAAATTTGGAAAAGTGTACGAAAACTAAGTTGAGAAGAAGAGTTAAGTGGAAATTGCATTAACAAAAAATAATTGCAATGGAAACAAGAATAAGATTAAATACATAAATCAGAGAGAGAGAGAGAGAGAGGAGAGAGAGAGAGAGAGAGAGAGAGAGAAGTTAAATTAAAGCCTTAGGCGGCTCAATCAGGAGCAGGAATAACAGGTGGAGAGAGAGAGAGAGAGAGAGAGAGAGAGAGAGAGTGATGGTGTAGATACTGATGAATATACTGCGGAGGGGCAGAAGGGGTGCACCAAATGGGGAAAGAGGGGTGGAAGGGGAGGGGGGTCAGAATGAGTAAAGGTGAACATGTCATTATTTGCCTTTTATGATCCAGATAGCGATGCAAAGGGGAGGGGCAGGGGGTAAGGAAGGATAGTACATGTAGGTCCTGTGGAGGGAGGGGGAAGGCTTACTCCCGTGGTCACGACAGCCCTCCGGCGGGGAGGGAGGGTGCGAAGGAAGGAAGGGCTGGAAGGGGAGGAGCAGGAGAGTCCGCCGGAGATAAAAAACGAGGGCAAGAAGGAACCAGAAGCAAAAGTACCACATGTGGAGTAATTGGAGAAAAAGAATCAAGTCTTCTTTTTTTTATAAATCGAAGACTTGATTTCATCAGACAAGATCAAGGGATTATGAGACACAGGGTAAAAAATATAGCCGCCGAACTCTCAGTAAAAATCTGTCTCAAGGTGATGGAATTAGGAGATGAAATTGAAGGAAGAGGAAATGGCAAACATCAGAGAGAGGTAAAAATAAGGATAAAAAATCAGAAATGAAAGGAAAAGGAAAACTTTTATAAACAAGCACAATAAAAAAAAAGACTTCAGAGTTTCTTGGAAAATGAACATCAAGAAGGAAAAGCATAGGATTATACTAGCTGAACTCGAGACGGATATTGTTTATGAGATCGGCACTGTCCCTCGTTGATGTCGCTCACTATCACGAAGCGCAGTTCACTGTAATGTCGCCACATTTAACATCACATTTAAGAATGCTATATGATAGCCGTGTCTTTTCAAATGCACATATTACAATGGAATTTGGTAGGAACAGAGAAACTAGGTTTCCCATCAATCCCAGAAATTTTCACTTGGATATGTAAGCTATTCTAGGAATAATTTACTCCACCACCAAAAATAACTATTCAACCCAAACCGAAATAAACGTTTGTTGTGGCTTTTCTATGTCAGATATCAACATGAAAATTTGTTTGGACAAAGTAAATATCCATCCCGTAAATCCCTGAAAATTTCATTTAGATATGTGAAGTATTCTACGAGTAATATACGGCGCCGCCGAAAATCGGCCTCCCGCGGATCTCAAAAAATCACTTCTGTGACTTTTCTATGGCAAGTATCAATATGAAAACTGATATGAAAGTAGTTCACATAACACACATCAAACCCTGTGAAAATGATTTGGATATCCGTAAAACTCTAGGAGTAGTTTGCTCCTCCTCACTGATTTTTTTAGCTAAAAGTCGTCATATACAAACAAATAAGAGGCGCACGGCATGCCTATAGCAGGTATGAATATGCAAATTGGCAGAAACAAAGCTTATATATTTCTAAATATCCCTTAAAATTTCCCTTGAATATATTTATTGTTATAGGAGTTATTGACTCCGCCGCGAAAATATCAGCTGCTTCACCCCCCCCCCCACCCCCCACCACCCCCTTACACCACCACTGCTCCGAAATCTATGGTTAGGGAATAACTGGGCTACGGGTTGCGTGAGATATCTTCAAGAACATTTGGCATTTTATATCAGGTCACTCACTTCGTTCGCGACAAATATAAAAACAGGAGAACAATGTATCAGGCCTTTTGACGTAAAACAAGAAATACGGTATTCAGGACATGTTAAGTAATATTGTATATTCCATATACAATAAAAGCAAACGTAATTTCATTTACAGTGTATGTATATAAATAAATACCTATCTATATGCTGTATATACTGTATACTGTACACACACGCACACCCAGATACTATATATATATATATATATATATGGGTGTGTAAGTGTGTGTGTGTATGTATGTATGTATGTATGTATGTATGTATGTATGTATGTATATGTGTGTGTGTGTGTGTGTGTAGAAATCACGACAGGCGACATGTAACTAACAAAATATGTATCATAAACAAGAGACGAAAATAGGAAAGACTTTGTAGTTAATACATTCGCCTTACAATTGACATCATACAACTCAGAATGAGAATAAAAAAAATAACACTGTATTTATACAGGAAATGGGATCCCTAAGCAGTCAATTGCTTAAAGATCGCCGATAAGCCTGATTTCAAAAAGGAGGATGATACAGGATTGCTGGACAAAAGCTATGTCTTAAATTATGACTGAGTACGGGTAATTAAAAATTAATACACAATAAATTCTTTGGGTAAAGTTATTATCATTAATTACTGTCTCAACCTTAGACAAACTGATTCGATGTGCCGACCAAAGCCAATGGACAGCCAAAACATTATTAACGATATCCCTATAGGCACCTATTTTATGTAGCTTGTCCGAAATCAAATAAAGAAAATTTTTAACGTGGTATACTATATTCCTATTATTGTAATTCTATGGCTACTCTTAAGCAACATGTTCTCAGACTATATTCAAACACAACCCTTATACGTAGTTTTTTATTAATAAGAGGTATGACATTTAAAAAAAACTTTCATGAAAATGTAAACAAAGTATGTTATCCATTGCTTCCCTTCTCCCTAACTGGAAATTATATGCTTTCTTATGTTTATTCGTAAAATTTATTTCTTTTTTTAAATCAAATAGCTGGATTAGTGGTAACTTAGTATGTAACCCAGGGTTACATATTCTTAGTGCCCTGAGGTACACAGAGGAAAATACGGAAGACTTTTCATTTTAGAATGTCCTGAATACAAATGTATATTTGTTAAGTTCTTGGTTGGCTTTCTAAATACGAAAATCTTGGCGTGGCAATCATAACTTCCGAAAAAGGGATTATGTTATTTTCTTCCTTTTCTATAGTAAATTTTATGCAAGGAACTATATGAATTAATAACAGCAATAAAATCAGATCATCATCAACGAAACGCTACCAAACGTTTGGTCCTCTCAAATTGACAACGCTTTCAGCTTTAACCAAACTTGTCAAAAGAATTTGAGAGAGAGAGAGAGAGAGAGAGAGAGAGAGAGAGAGAGAGAGAGAGAGAGAATCATTTTCAAGGCTAACAAAAATCCCTGTGTCCCGAACGGACGAATGCAGAGTACAAGCTCAAGAAAACGAAATGCAAATGCAACTGACTCTAATCTTGAAGATGCGTGTCTCAAGTAAGCTTTGCAATCAGCAACCTCGTCAATATTGCATTTGCTTGATAACGCATAAATGAAACATAATATATCGTTTTTCCACGGCTCGTGTCTTTAGTATCACCAAAGAAAATAATTTCAGAATGAAAGAATGATACAAGAGGAATTAATTGTATATACTCATCTATGCTTACTGAAATATAAGTTAATTACGTTAACTAAAATTCGAAAACATTTAGTATTTTAGTATGGTATAACTTGGGATTATAGAGTAATCGTACTCTTGATCTAGAATACATAAAAATAAAGAGGAAAGAATAAAACGTGGCTTGAGAAAAAAGCAAGGTTAAAATATTTTTCTCAGTCTCACTTTCGATTTAATCAAGATAAGTATTCCATATTTGAAATAATATAACAGCGTTAAATCATGGAGTAGTCAGGTAAAAACATTTAATTCCTCACCAGTGAAATCATTTGTTCATTAGAAAAAGAATTAATTTTGACAAAGCTAAAGGCACAAGGCCTGAAAATTTTTTTATACATTTTTCAATGAATGTAACTATTTTTTCACGAAGAATAAAGAGTAAAGGAACATGTAAGCTGAGAGGCCATGTGTCCCCTCACCCCCAGAAAGTTTTTTTTTTTTTTTTTTTTTTTTTGGGGGGGGAGGTTCCTAATGATTCAATGGACGAGCTCCTTTTTCAAAGCGCATCCCTAAATTTAATTTCTTCCCCAGACACATCTAAATAAGTGGAATAATTGGTTACTTTGAGCACAAAAGAGTGAGGGAAGGGACTGATTATGGGGTCACGCATTTTCCTCACTGAAATGAACTGCAACTGAAATTGACTGATGCAGGGTTCCCTCGCCATTGAAAAAGTAGAGATGTAATGATGAGTCCCATTGTGTTTGTATAGATAAAAAATTATCATCTTTTTTTTCTTTTTTTTGTGCCCACTTTTACCTGACCATTTCTTTCATTCCGAAACGAAATATAATTCTTTCTGAATGTTTATAAAAGAAAAATTAATGCCCATTAACTTAAAATATAATTAAAAGGTTTCAACATTCTATTTTCTTCACCATTAAACAATTTGACTACGTAATTACGATACAGACATTCCTTCATGCCTTAACTTGCTGACTGCCAGCTGGGAAAATATTGAGATGAATCCAGGATTCACCTTCATTGTTTTGAGAGAGAGAGAGAGAGAGAGAGAGAGAGAGAGAGAGAGAGAGAGAGAGAGAGAGAATTTTTCTTATAGAGCCGATAGATGCAACAATGTTCTTCATTGTTCATCATCCATTATCCTCATAAGGTTTAATCTCTATTGTATTTACTGCATTGTCTTGTATTCTACGTTCTTAGGGCTGCAGTTAATCCTTTAACGCAAAGGCGCGTTTTCTTAATGCAATTTTTAAGAGCCCTTGCTTGACCTGGGCGCAGTTTCAATGGAATTTGCCACACCTCAGAACACCCTTATTAACCTCACTTTGTCTCACGTTGATTGCTTTCTCAAAAGCATTGTATCCTTTCAGTGTTCTACGCAGAGCAAACAAGAAGGTAAAAGAACACCAGGAACCAGAAGGACGTTTCACATATATTAGGTCATCTTATAAACAATATTCCGAGTCCATAGTATACACATGTCAGTATTCTGGAAATAAAAACTTTGTTAAAACAAGTTTAAACATAGTGAGCCCAAGTGTTAGCGTAGGTTCCATTCTCTGACAACCCTTCAAGAAATATTTTCCTTACTTTCTTAAGTGAGGGAAATTTCTGTACAGGCAACATACAAACATATAAACATATCCATATGCATATTACACACACACAAAGATATATATATATATATATATATATATATCTTTGTGTGTGTGTATATATTTATATATACACATATATGTGTGTATATATATTTATATAGCTTATATAATATTTATGTATATATATATATATAAATATATATATATATATAATACATACACACACACATATATATATATATATATATATATTTATATATATATATATATACAGTATATATACACACATACACAAAAACACAAAATTTGCAAATCGAAAAAGAGAAACCCTTGTGAACAATATTCTGCAGTGCCTACGCCATTTATCATCCGAAATTAGCTTAACGATATGGCCGTGACACTTAGATTAAGGTGATGGGGCTTTTCCTCTCTCAGTAGAGGTCATATATCTAAAGTGTCTTTCCTACTGCAAACAAGCTAACAATGACGCTTCAACTGTTATCCCTCTAAGAACTGTGTACCATCGCGTCAACATTATTCTCTCTGCATACAAACCAAAACACAATTGCACGCACCCTGACTATATATATATATATATATATATATATAAAGTGCTTGTTGGTGGATACATATTGGCTTCTCCATGTATGGCTTTGTATGTATAGCGCAAGCATGTGCATAAATATATAGGACACACACTTACACACACACACATACATACATACATACATACATATATATATATATATATATATATATAAATGCGTGTTTGTGTATACTGTACACACAACTTTTAAAAAACATATATTTACATCTACGACTAAGAGAACCTATACAATACGATAAGAGGCAAAATGCGATATTTACGAGTCACTGCATTAATATTTACGTTTTATAGTTATACCCTCGTTCTATCTGTATTTAGAAAATCATTCAAAAACATCTAGAATTTCAACCAAATCTAATGTGAAAATTGTAAAACGTGTGGTCGTCGGCATAACATGGAAATTAAAACCGTTTACATTATTTTTTAATCTGATTTACTGGGGAGGCCACTGCTGTGGTCGGGCACTACAATGAGGGATTCAGCGTGGGTGGCTGACGTGCTGGTTAGTATCTATTCTGATGAAACTGGAACTGAAACTAGACACTTTTAACCTAATTAACCTTCAATCAAATTATTCTTCTTTGGCCAACTCTTTGGTTGTCTGATAATTATAAAGTGTGAACAATATCATTATCAATTATATTCAATTACTCTTAAAAGACTGAAACAACAAGTTAGTGAGTGCACTATAAATTCAAGAGTTCTATATGATCTATGACTAGGAATATAGCATGAACATCATGGCGCCAGTTACAAAAAAAAAAATAAAAAGAGGCTAAAAAAAAAAAGTAACATTTTCATTTTCGGAAAACCAAATATAATTAGTTTTGCATTAAGGCACATTTGATTTTTTAGTGTAATTATAAAGAAATTACATATCAATCGTTCAGCTGATTTATAAATATAAAGATATAAAATTTACGTATTCATTATATAATATATGTTGTATTAACATACGTTTATAAATTTAGGGAGTTATTTAATTTTTTCCTTTCATCATTTACCTAACTATCTATCTATCTACACACAAACACACACACACACACACACACATATATATATATATATATATATTTATATAAACAGTATATATATATATATACATATATATATATATATATATATAGAGAGAGAGAGAGAGAGAGAGAGAGAGAGAGAGAGAGATTGCCACGTCCAAAGAATACAAACGAAGCGAGCGAATGAATTGAACTGGAAAGTAAATGAATCGTGATTGAAGAAATCAAAGCCAAAGATACGTTATCTCCGGAAGAAATGAAACAAGCGAAACCGATTGACTTGACTGATTAAGAGAGAAATGAATCATTCATGTGTAATCACACAAAACTGCTCTCCAACATCGAAGCAGACTTGTGGGGTGCATGAAAGTTATTGATTCTGGGTCATAAGCCGTGAATATACATTTATAATACAGAAGCACAAATTATATATATATATATATATATATGTGTGTGTGTGTGTGTGTGTATAGGGGATAAGTTCGTATACATGTGGATATACTGTATATGTGTGTGTATATATATATATATATATATATTGAATAAACAAATATTTGCCGGTAAGTTCGTTTGCATATATATATATATATATATACATGTGTGTTTCTATTTATAATCAAGATTTAGTAAACTTTATAAAAATATGTTATTATAGAACCTTTAAAATTAGCTTGAAAAATTACTTCACAATGTAATTAAAATATCAACTTAATTCAAAAGTAAAAAACCACAAAGAACTAAAACCAAATGTTCCAGATAGAAATGCATAACCACGCAGTTGAATACTGATTTGTTTAAACGAACAATTGTTTCTAAATTGGATGAAGTCGCATCTATTTAGCGTGTTGAAATGAATTTCATTCACGCAATTACGCATACAAATATATTATCATATTTGAAACTCAATTTTCACCCAGCAATAAGTCCTAAATGACGATTAAGCTATCTTTAGATGACTCCACCTATGCCAAATATGCTCGATATTACGTTAATCAGAAAATCTATGAAATTTGCACAGGCTGTCCCTAGGGTGTTCAAGTGCAATTTTGTACAAGTGCCTGGATAAACGAAAATCATCACATCTTCCTATGTCAGATGCACGAATAAGAAATTTTTATTTACCTAACTGAGTTACGAAGGATAGACGTGTCCGTGACAATTCAAAGCACTGTACTGAGAAATCTCTCTCTCTCTCTCTCTCTCTCTCTCTCTCTCTCTCTCACTCTCTCTCTTACTCAGATCACTGAAGGTGCTACTGTTGTTCAGTGAAGTGAATATCAGTCCATGAACACTGACATTCCTTGTCGAGTGCTAATGGAGAGTTACGCTTATTTCTGGGGCGTGATCTCTTTCGGTGGGCGGAGGGATTCGTCCGTACCCAAACTCAATATGGACAATTAGTGAGTTAACTTTAGACAAGGAGCATGATGGTAAACATGCGGCAACACTAACTTTTAAAGGTAAACGCTGCACTAAACTTGAGGATAATAGAAAAAAAATTTCAATTCGTTAGTGATAAAACATTTAAAAAATACCTATTACTTACAGACATCAAAACATTCAAATATGTAAAACGCATGATATTCATTCTCTCTCTCTCTCTCTCTCTCTCTCTCTCTCATCCATAATGGTAAACAATTTAATAAATACAAACACACATCTATATGTATATAATATATATATATATATGGATATACAATATATATAAATACACACCCATATATATATATATATATACAGTATATATAAATACACACAAATATATATATATATATATATATGATGTGACTTAATAAACTTGCACATTTTCTCCTAAATAAAATGGTAACCATAGGTTCCCAACGAATCTTTAAGGATGAATCTGTTAGCTACATGATTGGAAGAAAGATCAAGCTACATAAATTTCGTGATTCTGACCTCGGACCAATACATTCGAGTAACCACCACATCCATAATCCAGCAATTTGGTCAACATGATTACAATGGTTTTTCAGGAATCGATCCCAAGACATTTACTCCCATCTGGTTTCTTGCTAAGAGGTGAAGTCGTTAATTACTGTGCAAATGCACGAAAGATTGTGTGCGAGAGAGAGAGAGAGAGAGAGAGAGAGAGAGAGAGAGAGAGAGAGTATATTTAAAGTGTATATATACGGACACTTTTTTTTCATAGAAGCAGCTTAACACTACTAAGGTTGTAGTGTCCTATTGGAAACGTCTCTGCCTGGTGTTCTGCCAGACTTGGGTTCGAATCCCGCTTAAGCTCGACAGTTTCTTGTAGTTTCTACAACCCACCATCCTTATGAACTAAGGTTGGGGGGTTTGGGGGAGTATAGAAGTCTACCTTTTGAGTCATCACCAGCCAGTGCCTTGCCCTCCCAGGCCCTAGCTTGGGTGGGGAGAGGGCATGGGCGTTGATCCTGTGTATATATGGTCAGTCTCCAGGCATTGTCCTGCTAGCTAGAGCATTATCACTGTCCCTTGCCTCTGCCATTCATGAACGGCCTTTAAACCATTAAACAAGTGTCAGTCATATAAAAGACTAGAGGAAGTCCCTCAGGATCACCGTTTTATCCTTTATCTTTGTGGGAAGCCCCGGTCAACTGAGGAGGGTCCTAAGAGGAGTCCAAGATAAATACAAACTGAAGGAGTTCAGGGGTGAAGAGGAGGGATACGGGGATGGGGCCGAGAAAAAGTGCTGGCTTCCTCATTACACAGGGTTCATACACCTTACGCTCAGTCAACACAAGAGGGCGCCGCCCCCTTGAACTTCCCTTCAAGGCAAAAGCTCCTGCGAGTGTTACGGCCCCCAAGAGATATGTCAACAAAACTTGCTGCTTCCTCCTTCTCCCCCGGACACCCCCGCCCCCTCCTACTTCTCCTCATCCTATTACAATCCTGGAGGATTCATTCATGTTG
>NC_090727.1:105588045-105590545 GCF_036898095.1 Palaemon carinicauda | reverse complement strand
CCCTGAGCGGGCCTCCCCCCCTCCCGCCAGCCCGGGAGGACAACCCCCCTCACAGCACCCTGAGCAGTCCTCCCCTCCTCCCGTCAGCCCGGGGCGAGCCTCCCCCCCTCCCGCCAGCCCGGGAGGGCCTTCCCCCTCCCGCCAGCCCGGCAGGCCTCCCCCTCTCCTGCCAGCCCCGGGCAGGCCTCCCCCTCTCCAACCCAGCCCGGGCGGGCCTCTCCCCCTCCTGCCAGCCCGGACGGGCCTCACCCCCTCCCGTCAGCCCGGGTGGGCCTCTCCCCATCCTGCCAGCCCGGACGGGCCTCCCCCCCTCCCCGCCAGCCCGGAAGGGCCTCCCCCCTCCTGCCAGCCCGGACGGGCCTCACCCCCTCCCGTCAGCCCGGGCGGGCCCTCTCCCCCTCCTGCCAGCCCGGACGGCCTCCCCCCCTCCCGCCAGCCCGGGAGGGCCTCCCCCCTCCCGCCAGCCTGGCAGGCCTCCCCCTCTCCTGCCAGCCCTGGGCAGGCCTTCCCCCCTCCAGCCAGCCCGGGCGGGCCTCTCCCCCTCCTGCCAGCCCGGACGGGCCTCACCCCCTCCCGCCAGCCCGGGCGGGCCTCCCCCCTCACGGCACCCTGAGTGGTCCTCCCCCCCTCGAGCCAGCCCGGCCGGGCCTCCCCCCCTCCCGCCAGCCCGGCTGGGCCTGCCCCCCTCCCGTTAGCCCTTGCTGGCCTCCCCCCCTCCCGCCAGCCCGGGCAGGCCTCACCCCCTCCCGCCAGCCCGGCAGGCCTCCCCCTCTCCTGCCAGCCCCGGGCAGGCCTCCCCCTCTCCAACCAGCCCGGGCGGGCCTCTCCCCCTCCTGCCAGCCCGGACGGGCCTCACCCCCCTCCCGTCAGCCGGGTGGGCCTCTCCCCATCCTGCCAGCCCGGACGGGCCTCCCCCCCCCTCCCGCCAGCCCGGAAGGGCCTCCCCCCTCCTGCCAGCCCGGACGGGCCTCACCCCCCTCCCGTCAGCCCGGGCGGGCCTCTCCCCCTCCTGCCAGCCCGGACGGGCCTCCCCCCCCTCCCGCCAGCCCGGGAGGGCCTCCCCCCCTCCCGCCAGCCTGGCAGGCCTCCCCCTCTCCTGCCAGCCCTGGGCAGGCCTTCCCCCCTCCAGCCAGCCCGGGCGGGCCTCTCCCCCTCCTGCCAGCCCGGACGGGCCTCACCCCCCTCCCGCCAGCCCAGGCGGGCCTCCCCCCTCACGGCACCCTGAGTGGTCCTCCCCCCCTCGAGCCAGCCCGGCCGGGCCTCCCCCCCCTCCCGCCAGCCCGGCTGGGCCTGCCCCCCTCCCGTTAGCCCATGCTGGCCTCCCCCCCTCCCGCCAGCCCGGGCAGGCCTCACCCCCTCCCGCCAGCCCGGGCAGGCCTCACCCCCTCCCGCCAGCCTGGACGGGCCTCCCCCTCGCTCCCGCCAACCTGGGGGGCGTCCTCCCATCCTGCCATTTTTGTTTCCCTATTTATTTCTTTATCATTTGTGGTCCTTTCTTTCATTCTTTAATCATTTATTTATCAAACATTCTCATTATTTTCAAAATGAATGGTCTTCCCCTCCGTTGCTCGTCTTAGACCGTCAATATTAGTTCCTAGATTCTCACTATCTCTCCAGAAAAGAAATCTCACCCGAGCAGCAGTATGAAACACCATCCCTGGACCATTCCAACCTGGAACTATTTGATATTTGATATTTGAGTGAAGCCAAGACAAAGTATGTATTAGCTGAATTCAAACATAGGTCATTTGGAGTACTATATTCCATTTCCTTTACTCTTCGATATTACAATCTCCATAGAAAAAAACTTGCATTGTGAAGCATGATTCCATGAATGAGTAGTCTCACTCAAGATTTTCTTTAATACAATTTATGTCTCATTCTTTTATCACTATTCCAGTTAACGAAAATATCTTGTTTGATTTGGAGAAAAAAAAAAAAAAAAAAAAAAAAACCGTTGAAAATCTTTCTACACAGCACTTGAGATATATGGAGGACTACAAAATGTAATGATCTAATTATATCGAGTCAGAAAAACCCAGACATGAAATGACGTGTCTGAGGCCTTTGTCTTACAGTATATAGAAACAGAAATATTAGTTGTTATGTGTGCAGTGTATTGAGATCTAAATTCAGGAGAGTAGCACCATCTGCATATGCAAAAAGTTTGCTTTTCTAGGCCAAACGCATTAAAAAGAATAAGATAATGTGGCAGTGACGGATATTGGGCCGTAATCAACAGGCTAGAGCTACCTCAAACATATTCCCCAATTCTACAACAGGCATAACATATATGTATATATATATATATATATATATATATATATATATATATATATATATATATATATATATATATATATATATATATATATATATATATATATATATATATACATATACATATATATATATATATATATATATATATATATATATATATATACATACATATATATATGTATGTGTATATATATAGAAATTTTATATATATATATAT
>NC_090727.1:105573045-105585545 GCF_036898095.1 Palaemon carinicauda | reverse complement strand
CCGCTAGCCCGGGCGGGCCCTTCCCTCCCTCCCGCCAGCCAGGGCGGGCCTCCCTCCCTCCCTCCCTCCCACCAGCCCAGGCTGGCCTCCCCCACTCCCACAAGCCCGGGCGGGCCTCCCCCCTCCCGCCAGCCCCGGAGGGACTCCCCCCTCCCACCAGCCCGTGCGGCCCTCCCCCCCCTCCCACCAGCCCGGGCGGGCCTCCACCCCTCCCATCAGCCCGGGCGGGCCTCCCCCCCTCCCGCCACCACGGGAGGGACTCCCCCTTCCCGCCAGACCGGCAGGCCTCCCCCTCTACTGCCAGCCCCAGGTGTGCCCCACCCCCCCCCCCCCCCCTTCAGCCAGCCAGGGGAGCCTCCCCCCATCCCACCAGCCCGGCGGGCCTCACCCTCTCTCGTCATCCTGGGCGGGCCTCACCCCCTCCCCGCCATTTTCGTTTTCCCTATTTATATCTTTATCATTTGTGGTCTTTCTTTCATTCTTTAATCATTTATTTATCAAACATTCTCATTATTTTCAAAATGAATGGCCTTCCCCTCCGGTGCTCGTCTTAGACCGTCAATATTAGTTCCTAAATTCTCACTATCTCTCCAGAAAAGAAATCTCACCCGAGCAGCAGTATGAAACACCATCCCTGGACCATTCCAACCTGGAACTATTTGATATTTGATATTTGAGTGAAGCCAAGACAAAGTATGTATTAGCTGAATTCAAACATAGGTCATTTGGAGTACTATATTCCATTTCCTTTACTCTTCGATATTACAATCTCCATAGAAAAAAACTTGCATTGTGAAGCATGATTCCATGAATGAGTAGTCTCACTCAAGATTTTCTTTAATACAATTTATGTCTCATTCTTTTATCACTATTCCAGTTAACGAAAATATCTTGTTTGATTTGGAGAAAAAAAAAAAAAAAAAAAAAAAAAAAAAACGTGAAAATCTTTCTACACATCACTTCAGGTATATGGAGGACTACAAAATGTAATGATCTAATTATATCGAGTCAGAAAAACCCAGACATGAAATGACGTGTCTGAGGCCTTTGTCTTACAGTATACTAGAAACAGATATATTAGTTGTTATTTGTGCAGTGTATTGAGATCTAAATTCAGGAGAGTAGCACAATCTGCATATGCAAAAAGTTTGCTTTCTAGGCCAACCACATTGAAAAGAATAAGATAATATGGCAGTGACGGAAATTGGGCCGTAATCAGCAGGCTAGAGTTACCTCAAACATATTCCCCAATTCTACAACAGGCCTAATATATATATATGTGTATATATATATATATATATATTATATATATATATATATATATATATATATATATATATATATATATATATAATATATAGATATATATATATATATATAAATATATATATATATATATATATGTGTGTGTGTGTGTGTGTGTGTGTGTGTATGAAATACATATTTTCTCTCCTAGACCAGGGTTCGGTTCCCCGGCCGACCAGAAACTATTATCTCTAAGTTTCGAAAAACAATAACATTCGACTTCGGAGACATCAGTGTTGCCATGTTGTCACCTCTGGGGGGAAAACGTAGTTATATATATATATATATATATATATATATATATATATATATATATATATATATATATATATATATATATATATATATATATATATCTATATATATATATATATATATATATATATATATATATATATATATATGCAAGAACGCGGACCTGCCGCTGTGACAACGTTACCACCTCTCCCTGTTGGCAGCACGTTTATCGTGGACACTTAAGAAGTCTCTACCATTGACTACAATTGTCTCAGGTTACAGTTCTCTTGCTTGAGGGTACACAGGATCATCATTAGTCTTTCTTTATTTTATTTCTTCACAAGGATATTTTCCATTTTGAAGCCCTACTTTTCCAACTCATAATAATAATAATAATAATAGGTGGTAGGTTGGCCAGGGCACCAGCCGATGAGATACTACCGCTAGAGAGTGATGGGGTCCTTTAACTGGCCACACCAATACTACATTGGATCCTTCTCTCTGGTTACGGTTCATTTTTCCCTTTGCCTACACACACACAACGAATAGTCTGGCATATTCCTACATATTCTCTTCAGTCCTCACACACACTTGACAACACTGAGTTTACCAAACAATTCTTCTTCACCCAAGGAGTTAACTACTGCACTGTAATTGTTCAGTGGCCCTTATCCTCTTGGTAAGGGTAGAAGAGACTCTTTAGCTATGGTAAGCAGCTCTTCTAGGAGAAGGACACTCCGAAATCAAACCATTGTTCTCTAGTCTTGGGTAGTGCCATAGCCTCTGTATCATGGTCTTCCACTGTCTTGTGTTAGAGTTCTCTTGCTTGAGGGTACACTCGGGCACACTATTCTATCTTGATTCTCTTCCTCTTATTTTTTTGAAGTTTTTGTAGTTTATATTGTTACTTTTCTTAAAATATATTATTTTTCCTGTTTCCTTTCCTCACTGGGCTATTTTCCCTGTTGTGGCTTGTAACATCCTTCTTTTACAACTAGGGTTGTAGCTTAGCAAGAAATAATAATAATAATAGTAATAATGTACATGGTCCATATAAGTGCCGTTTACTGTACATGGTCCATATGAGTGCCGGTTACTGTACTTGGTCCATATGTGTGCCGTTTACTGTACATGGTCCATATGAGTGCCGTTTACTGTACATGGTCCATATGAGTGCCGTTTACTGTACATGGTCCATATAAGTGCCGTTTACTGTACATGGTCCATATGAATGCCGTTTACTGTACATGGTCCATATGAGTGCCGTTTACTGTACATGGTCCATATAAGTGCCGTTTACTGTACATGGTCCATATAAGTGCCGTTTACTGTACATGGTCCATATGAGTGCCGGTTACTGTACTTGGTCCATATGTGTGCCGTTTACTGTACATGGTCCATATGAGTGCCGTTTACTGTACATGGTCCATATAAGTGCCGTTTACTGTACATGGTCCATATAAGTGCCGTTTACTGTACATGGTCCATATAAGTGCCGTTTACTGTACATGGTCCATTAAGTACCGTTTACTGTACATGGTCCATATGAGTGCCGTTTACTGTACATGGTCCATTAAGTACCGTTTACTGTACATGGTCCATATAAGTGCCGTTTACTGTACATGGTCCATATGAGTGCCGTTTACTGTACATGGTCCATATGAGTGCCGTTTACTGTACATGGTCCATATAAGTGCCGTTTACTGTACATGGTCCATATGAGTGCCGTTTACTGTACATGGTCCATATGAGTGCCGTTTACTGTACATGGTCCATATGTGTGCCGTTTACTGTACATGGTCCATATGAGTGCCGGTTTACTGTACTTGGTCCATATGTGTGCCGTTTACTGTACATGGTCCATATGAGTGCCGTTTACTGTACATGGTCCATATAAGTGCCGTTTACTGTACATGGTCCATATAAGTGCCGTTTACTGTACATGGTCCATATAAGTGCCGTTTACTGTACATGGTCCATTAAGTACCGTTTACTGTACATGGTCCATATGAATGCCGTTTACTGTACATGGTCCATATGAGTGCCGTTTACTGTACATGGTCCATATAAGTGCCGTTTACTGTACATGGTCCATATAAGTGCCGTTTACTGTACATGGTCCATATAAGTGCCGTTTACTGTACATGGTCCATTAAGTACCGTTTACTGTACATGGTCCATATGAGTGCCGTTTACTGTACATGGTCCATATAAGTGCCGTTTACTGTACATGGTCCATATAAGTGCCGTTTACTGTACATGGTCCATATAAGTACCGTTTACTGTACATGGTCCATATGAGTGCCGTTTACTGTACATGGTCCATATAAGTACCGTTTACTGTACATGGTCCATATGAGTGCCGTTTACTGTACATGGTCCATATGAGTGCCGTTTACTGTACATGGTCCATATAAGTGCCGTTTACTGTACATGGTCCATATAAGTGCCGTTTACTGTACATGGTCCATTAAGTACCGTTTACTGTACATGGTCCATATGAGTGCCGTTTACTGTACATGGTCCATATAAGTGCCGTTTACTGTACATGGTCCATATAAGTGCCGTTTACTGTACATGGTCCATATAAGTACCGTTTACTGTACATGGTCCATATGAGTGCCGTTTACTGTACATGGTCCATATAAGTACCGTTTACTGTACATGGTCCATATGAGTGCCGTTTACTGTACATGGTCCATATGAGTGCCGTTTACTGTACATGGTCCATATAAGTGCCGTTTACTGTACATGGTCCATTAAGTACCGTTTACTGTACATGGTCCATATGAATGCCGTTTACTCTACACGGTCCATTTAAGTGCCGTTTACTGTTCAAGGTCCATATGAAAGCCGTTTACTCTACATGTTCCATTAAAGTGCCGTTTGCTGTACATGGTCCATATAGGTGCCGTTTACTATACATAACTTCATGCAGTTACAAGTAATAAACAGAGGAACAGATTGATCAAATGTAGACACAAGAAAAGGAGTAGTAAACCAAAAGTTAAAACTTCGTTTTAAGCTTAACACTTTTAATTCAATTTTCTATTTACGAACAATAATAACGAAAAATATTCAAATAATGAATGTAAGTAAAACCTAAGAAAACATTTAAGCGGTTTATTGTGTTTCTGCAGGTTGCATGGAAACAAAGGCCTAGCTAGTGGTGTTAGTTTGTTTGTTTGAACAATGATACTTATTTTGGCCCTCCAGTTTCACATTTTCAATTTAATATGACGGAAAGGTCAAATTGAAATATGTTATAGTTAATAATAAATGAAATTAGCAAAAAGGAAAATAACTATATGACATTTTAGTGTATATCCAGTTATCTGGAGTAAGCAGTTCCCACCCTTACGATATCAGAAAGTAAGGGTCATTTCAGTTTTTTTTTTTTTTTATTTACAATGGTATACGTCCTTTTAACGGAAGAATTTTCATTCGATTTCATATGGCGTCGGCTTCGTTTATGAATCTTGGATTTAATGTCATTAATCATAACTTTATTTGATAATTTCATGCTTTATTTGAGTGTAGGCCTAAGTGACTTGATTTGCAGATGCCTATTTCCTGCCTATGACCGTAAAACGTTCACAATGATGACTACTTGTGCAAAGTCGAAGTTGGAATTAATGACATTCGAACACAAAATACTTCTACTTCGAGATCATGTAAAACTAGGCCTACACCATTGTTTCTTATCTACATTTCCTTTATTATTTGAATATTTTGAGCATAATTATTTGAGGGCCAGGGTAGGAGAGAGGAGGGGAGAACGGGGTAGGATACGGTGTAGGATACGGGAAGGACAAGTGTGAAGCATCTAAGGTCTGTTACAAGGAGCAACGTGTGCATGTGCTTATGCAAGGCTGTTACCTTCAACAGGATTCCTAATGTTTCAGCTTTTCTAGACCTTAACAGGTCTATAGGCCTAATTCTAAATATATTCTTAAGAAGTTGCCTTTTATAATAAACGAGAAAATAATATAGATAATATATAACGAAAATAGTAATCAATGACACATTATGAGCAATATGAAAATATTTATATTTCAAAAAAAGAATGATTCCAGTAAGCGATGAGCAGCATTGTCAAATTTCCTCCTGACACCTTTATTTCCCTTAATAACACTGATACTGAGGTAGACGTTCCATTTACATTTGGCAACAAGTGAGACTAATAAGAAACTACGCTTTAGCATTACAGGGAATATATGGAATAGAATTCTCTCTCTCTCTCTCTCTCTCTCTCTCTCTCTCTCTCTCTCTCTCTCATCTCTCTCTCTCTCTCTCTCTCCCATTTGATAACGCTTTGTCTGATATCCCTTCGTTCTTGCATAACATTATCCGTTGCTTATTGGTATATATGAAACGTGATTGCCTGTCTAAGCAGAGGTCTATGTGTACGAGAGAGAGAGAGAGAGAGAGAGAGAGAGAGAGAGGAGAGAGGAGAGAGAGAGAGAGAGAGAGAGAGAGAGAGAGAGTTTATTCGTACTCACTATAGTTTAGAGACTAAACCAAAGTCCATCTAGTTAACTTCTCTGCTTCCACCATGGCTGGTTTACACACATGGACATAAGGTAGCTTCCCCCATCGGCCTCCCCTCTAAATCAGAAGTATTACTAATAATGAAATAGTCTTCAATAAGACGTCTCAGTAAGGGTTTGATTTCAATCTCCAATCGTCTGTGTCTACAAAACGAAATAAAAGGATAAGTTCGAAACACAACGAAACTTCCTCTTTGAATTTAATGTTTTCCTGATAGTTTCGTTCTAAGATTTATTCGATTGATCACGGAGCTCCCGAGATGATATTTCTAGAATAATTTCAGTCAGAGAGAGAGAGAGAGAGAGAGAGAGAGAGAGAGAGAGAGAGAGAGAGAGAGAGCACATACGAACGAAACGTCATAAGTACTCTATTCTCAAAGTCCTAATGTTCGATTTGAATTATCAACATCGGCTTCGTTTTCAAAATTTGGATTTCAAGTTGTAAATCATAACTCATTTTGCTGTAGGCCTAAGTGACTTGATTTGCAGATGCCTATTCCATGCCTAAACCCGTAAAGCTTTTACAATGATAACTACTTATGCGAAGTCGAAGTTAGAATTAAAGTCATTCGAACACTAGATACGTCTCCTTCGCGATAAGGGATAAAGTGAATGAATTTGATACGTAAAGCTAGGCCTACGCCATTGATTTCTATGTAGGATTTCTTTAGTATTTGAATAATTTTTGCATAATTACCTGAGAAGATAATTATTTTTCTTTTATTTAGTCTAGTGAAATGGAATAGGACTAACATCTACGGTCCGTTGCAAGGAGCATCTTGGTCTGGTTAAAGTGCATGCGTGCGTTTGTTATGGTGAATGTGCATGCGTGCGTTTGTTATGGTGAATGTGCGTGCGTGCGTTTGTTTGCGCAAAAATAATACCTTGAACAAATGAGATTTCACGGCGATAATAAGTGTATAATTAAAAAGATATATATATATTTGAAAATTTGCGTTTTATAATAAAGATGAAAATTATATAGATAATATAATGAAAATAACAATAAATGACACATGATGAACAAAATAGAAAAAAGAAAAAGAAAACAATAGAGAAAACCTACTTAGGAAACAATGGCGTAGGTCTACTTTTACATATCAAAATTCATTCACTTTATCCTAACGTTTCGTATGTGCTCTCTCTCTCTCTCTCTCTCTCCTCTCTCTCTCTCTCTCTCTCTCTCTCTCTCTCTCTCTCTCTCAAGCAAACCTTTCGACTTAGAAAGAAAAGGAATCATGACCTCTTTAGCAGAAGGAGGAGTTTATATTTGAAAAATATATATTTTCTGCTTTATATACCATCCAAGTGAGTTTCTTTTTCCTGTAAATAGAAAAATTCTACCTAATTAGTTTATTGGCAATTCTGGACCCCCTCCTGTTGTGGTCATCCATTTTTGCTAGAACTGTTTACGAGTATTTATTTCTCTTTAAGATTATTCTATAAATGCAAAGATACGGTTTTATCTAGACATTCTTTTTGAGTGAACTCATTTTATTTTATATCTTATTCATCTATTATATGTAATGATTATTTTATACGTATTTTTAAATAAAAAATACAATATTTTTTTAGTTGATTTAGCGAACTGGGCCCATGTTCCTAAAGGTATCAACAGATGGCCTCAGTGGGGTCATTTTGGAAGTATAACATTGGAAAGAAAATCCAGCCTTAAGGAACGATTAAAGAGTTATCTTTCGATGTCCTTAGCCAATAGGAACGCTCCATTCGGGCAACGGTAGGGAAATTAGCCAATAGGAACGCTCCTTCCGGGCAACGGCAAAGAAACATATTCCTTAGCCAATAGGAACACGCCATTCGGGCAAACTGTTAGGAAATAGTGGTTTGCTCTTTCAACTGAGTAAAAGAGCCATATGCCAGTTCATGAAATACCATTGGAAAATTTTATTTTGGTACTTTCTTGCTAATGAATATATAGAATAAAACTTTGAATATTATAGATTTTATATTCCATTTATAGTAAGTATTGGCAATAAATTAAACCCATATTATAATTACATGGTACGTATGCACTCTTAATCAAAATATCTTCTATTGGCTGAAAATGCATTTTAATAATGATCTAATTTTTTGTTAACTGTTCTATAAGCAAAGGCATATCAAATATATTTTTAAATTGTTTTTTTTTTTTTTTTTTTTTTTTTTTTTTTTTTTTTCAAATATGAATCTTGGTTGAGAAATCAGTTAACATTGAAGCAGTGCATGAAATTTATACAAGGTATTTTTGACAGTTTATTTTTCAGATACTAGTAAAATATAACATCTGCAATTTACAGAGAGAGAGAGAGAGAGAGAGAGAGGAGAGAGAGAGAGAGAGAGAGAGAGAGAGAGAGAGAGAGAGAGAGAGAGATAGAGAGAGAGCATGCGTATTTTATTTAGAAATGAGTTTATTGTTAACCTTTGTGTCTGCACACACACACAGACATACACACACACACACACACACACACATATATATATATATATATATATATATATACCTACACACACACACACGCATATATATATATATATATATATATATATATATATATATATATATATATATATATACCACACACACGCACACACACACACGCACACACACACACACATATATATATATATATATATATATATATATATATATATATATATATATATATATATATATATATATATATATATATATATATATATATTCGCAAGAACAACAAACATAACCATTTCTGGTCCAGTGTAGGAGAAATGCCTCAGACATGTCTTTATTCATGTTGGGTTTGGCCAGTTTTCATCACCACACTGGCCAATGTGGATTAGTGATTTGGGGAGACTTTCAACCCAGTATGGGTAGCCCTGAAAAGCTCAGTTTTGCTGATCACGGCGTTACACAAACACTTTTACCACGTTAAGGTATCCCCGCTCAGAAAGTGATATATATATATATATATATATATATATATATATATATATATATATATATATATATATATATATATATATATATATATATATGTGTGTGTGTGTGTGTGTGTGTGTGTGTGTGTGTACATACATACATACACACACACACACACACACATATATATATATATATATATATATATATATATATATATATATATATATACATATATACTTATATATATTACAGTATATATATATATATATATATATATATATATATATATATATATATATATATATATATATATATATATATATATACATACGTATATATATGAACACACATATATATATGTGTACATACATACATACATAAGTACATATATATATATATATATATATATATATATATATATATATATATATAATATATATATATATATATATATATATATATATCAACAAAATGGTGGCTGTTTATAACAAGCCATATGCCTCCTTTCGGGCTCTACTGAAAGGAGATTTCAATGGGTCTTCTCTGAATTGCTGGGTTCGGGATGGACTAAAACCACAGTCATGGACGTCTTGGTTACTTGCTATGAATCAATTGCATATGCCGTTATACATATGTCTCCTCTACTTCAATGACATGTGCATTTGTGTAGATAAAGTCATTTCCAGGTCCTTCAAGGGACGATATTTTAGAAGTTTCTAGAAGAAGGTTATCGTTAGCGTACATTTTCGGTTAATACTACCTACGAAACATCTTGTATGCATTACCTTGTGTTCAGTAGGTATAATTAGAGTTTTTTTAGGTGGTAGTAAGATGAGTAGGAGGTGATACAATGGTTATAGGTGCAGTGGTGTATCCACTATGAATCCTGGCACCTGCAGTTACATAAACATGATCTGTCCTTTTAGACATCTACAGCTGTGTGCAAATTCCTACACTTCGTTAATACTTTTATTCAAATCCCCAAATAATTGTTATTACAAGCATCTATTTTTAGGCGATATTATCTACTTTGCTTGTGGTAGCTTATTGGAAAAATCACTGCCTGCCAATCTATTGGACGAAAGTTCAAGATCTACTTGAGCTCGATAGCTTCTAGTAGTGTCTGTAACCTCAATCTCTTTGTGAGCAATGTATGGGGGCTTTTGGGGGTTAGCCTACAGGTCTACCTGCTGAGTCATCAGCAGCCTTTGCCTTGTCTTCTCTGCTCCTAGCTGAATGGAGAGGTGACTTGGGCGGTGAGCTTATGCATCTAAGATCAGCCTCTTTGGCATTATCCTGTCCCTTGTCTCTGCCATTCATGAGGGACCTTTAAGCCCATGTGATTGTAGACGTGCTTATTTGGAGAAGCAGGAGGCCTATCACCTTTGGAAGGGTAACAGATCAGATTTGACCTGGAACAACTATACTCAGCTTCGAGCTTTTGCTCAGAGAGTTTATGCCTCAACTGAAAAGGAGTACAATTTAATTCATAAAAGAAACCCTCTCTGGTACAACTCAGGAACATAAATGGTGGTCTACCCTTAAATCTGCACTCTTTGGTGTAGATGCAACAGTTCCTCCTTTACTTAAACCAGATGGCTCAGTCACTCACTGTCCAAAGGAAAAGGCAACCCTTTTGGCTGATGTTTTTGACAGTAAACAGAGTAATGAAAAACTTGAACTTCCTCATTCCTGTTTTCCTGAGGCTAAACTAACTAGTTTAGCTTTTCGATCTCGTGAGATTAAAGCTCTGTTGATGGACCTTGATGCTTATGGAGGTGTAGACCCTAATGGTATTTTTTCCCTTTGTTTTTTATAAAGACAGCAGATTTCTTAGCTCCAAAGTTATCTGTTATTTTACGCAAGTTAGCAAGAAGAGGAGCTTTTAGCACTTGTTGGAGAATTGGTAATGTTACTCCTCTATGTAAATGTGTTTGTGGTAGCTCAAGTCCCACTGATTACCGCCCAATTTCCATAACTCCCATATTATCTAAAGTTTTTGAACGTCTTCTGGCAAAACGTCTTAATAGGTTTGCTGAAGGTAATCATCTATTCCCTAGTTTGCAATTTGGTTTTCGGAAAGGCCTTGGAGCATGTGATGCCCTTCTTACAATCTCCAATGCAGTACAGAAATCCCTTGATTGTGGTCGGGAAGTTCGTATGATTGGCCTTGATTTTAGTGCTGCCTTTGACCGTGTTAATCATGAGGCCCTTGTTTTCAAACTGAAACAGTTGGGAGTGGGTGGGTCGTTTCTTAGCATTATTATTGATTTTTTAAGTAGTAGATCTCAAAGAGTTGTTGTTGATGGGCACATAGTGAGTATAGGAATGTGATATCCGGTGTTCCACAGGGTAGTGTTCTTGGCCCATTACTTTTCATACTATATACACATGACATGTGGTTTGGCCTAGAAAATAAGCTTGTTGCATATGCAGATGATGCTACTCTCTTTGCATCAATTTCATCACCTGAATGTAGATCTGGGGTTGGTGAATCCCTTAATAGAGATTTAGCTAAAATTAGTGCATGGTGCAAATTATGGGGGTATGAAGTTGAATCCTAACAAAACTCAAAGTATGATTGTAAGTAGGTCAAGGACGGTGGCTCCTCAACATCCGGATCTCAGTATTGATAATGTTTCTTTAAATTTGTATGACTCTTTCAAAATTTTAGGCGTGATTCTTGACAGCAAATTTACTTTTGAGAAACATATAAGGTCTGTGTCTTCTTCAATTGCACAAAAAATTGGCTTATTGAGAAAGTCTTTTAAGATATTCGGTGATCAATCTATTCTGAAGAAGTGTTTTAATTCTTTTATTCTACCTTGTTTTGAGTATTGTTCTCCTGTCTGGTCTTCAGCTGCTGATTCTCATCTTAATTTGTTGGACAGAAACTTACGGTCTATTAAATTTCTTATTCCTGATCTAGATATTAATCTCTGGCACCGTCGATCAATTAGTTCATTATGCATGTTGCACAAGATTTTTCATAACTCTGACCATCCTTTACATTCAGATCTCCCTGGACAATTCTATCCTGTTCGTAATACTAGGCAGGCAGTTAATTCTAATAGCCAGGCCTTCTCCATCATAAGACTCAATACTACGCAGTACTCTAGAAGTTTTATTCCAGCTGTTACCAAGTTGTGGAATGATCTTCCTAATCGGGTTGTTGAATCAGTAGAACTTCAAAAGTTCAAAGTTGGAGCAAATGCTTTTTTGTTGACCAGACGGACATGAGTCTTTTTATAGTTTATATATGACATTTTTGTTGTTGACGTTGTTAATAGTTTATATATGATATATCTCTTTTGACATTACTTTTTTTAGAATGATTTATTGTTAATTTGTTCTCTTCAGTTATTTATTTCCTTATTTCCTTTCCTCACTGGGCTATTTTTCCCTATTGGAGCCCCTGGGCTTATAGCGTCTTGCTTTTCCCAATTAGGGTTGTAGCTTGGATAGTAATAATAATAATAATAATGAGAATGTGCACACCTAATTTG
>NC_090727.1:105566283-105572545 GCF_036898095.1 Palaemon carinicauda | reverse complement strand
AGTTACCTCAAACATATTCCCCAATTCTACAACAGGCCTAATATATATATGTGTATATATATATATATATATATATATATATATATAAATTATATATATATATATATATATATATATGTGTGTGTGTGTGTGTATGAAATACATATTTTCTCTCCTAGACCAGGGTTCGGTTCCCCGGCCGACCAGAAGCTATTATCTCTAAGTTTCGAAAAACAATAACATTCGACTTCGGAGACATCAGTGTTGCCATGTTGTCACCTTTGGGGGGAAAACGTAGTTATATATATATATATATATATATATATATATATATATATATATACATATATATATATATATATATATATATATATATATATATATATATATATATATATATATATATATATGCAAGGACGCGGACCTGCCGCTGTGACAACGTTACCACCTCTCCCTGTTGGCAGCACGTTTATCGTGGACACTTAAGAAGTCTGTACCATTGACTACGATTGTCTCAGGTTACAGTTCTCTTGCTTGAGGGTACACAGGATGATCATTATTCTTTCTTTATTTTATTTCTTCACAAGGATATTTTCCATTTTGAAGCCCTACTTTTCCAACTCATAATAATAATAATAATAATAATAATAATAATAGGTGGTAGGTTGTCCAGGGCACCAGCCGATGAGATACTACCGCTAGAGAGTTATGGGGTCCTTTAACTGGTCAGACCAATACTACATTGGATTCTTCTCTCTGGTTACGGTTCATTTTTCCTTCTGCCTACACACACACAACGAATAGTCTGGCATATTCCTACATATTCTCTTCAGTCCTCACACACACTTGACAACACTGAGTTTACCAAACAATTCTTCTTCACCCAAGGAGTTAACTACTGCACTATAATTGTTCAGTGGCCCTCATCCTCTTGGTAAGGGGAGAAGAGACTCTTTAGCTATGGTAAGCAGCTCTTCTAGGAGAAGGACACTCCAAAATCAAACCATTGTTCTCTAGTCTTGGGTAGTGCCATAGCCTCTGTATCATGGTCTTCCACTGTCTTGTGTTAGAGTTCTCTTGCTTGAGGGTACACTCGGGCACACTATTCTATCTTAATTCTCTTCCTCTTATTTTTTTGAAGTTTTTGTAGTTTATATTGTTACTTTTCTTAAAATATATTATTTTTCCTGTTTCCTTTCCTCACTGGGCTATTTTCCCTGTTGTGGCTTATAACATCCTTCTTTTACAACTAGGGTTGTAGCTTAGCAAGAAATGATAATAATAATAGTAATAATGTACATGGTCCATATGAGTGCCGTTTACTGTACATGGTCCATATGAGTGCCGTTTACTGTACATGGTCCATATAAGTGCCGTTTACTGTACATGTTCCATATAAGTGCCGTTTACTGTACATGGTCCATGTAAGTGCCGTTTACTGTACATGGTCCATTTAAGTGCCGTTTACTCTACACGGTCCATTTAAGTGCCGTTTACTGTTCAGGGTCCATATGAAAGCCGTTTACTCTACATGTTCCATTAAAGTGCCGTTTACTGTACATGGTCCATATAAGTGCCGTTTACTGTACATGGTCCATGTAAGTGTCGTTTACTGTACATGGTCCATTTAAGTGCCGTTTACTCTACACGGTCCATTTAAGTGCCGTTTACTGTTCAGGGTCCATATGAAAGCCGTTTACTCTACATGTTCCATTAAAGTGCCGTTTGCTGTACATGGTCCATATAGGTGCCGTTTACTATACATAACTTCATGCAGTTACAAGTAATAAACAGAGGAACAGATTGATCAAATGTAGACACAAGAAAAGTTCCGAGTTCTTGAGCTTTTAAATATGCGTTCATAAACAATGATGCTCTTTATAATATATTTGTATTTTATCATGTTTTTTTTTTAATACACAGGAAAATCAAATTAAAATTTTCAAACAATCTACGTATTATCGTCTTGGTCTTTTATACTTTAAACACAATTCTGAATACAAAACGTCTTGTTTGATTAAACCTTCTGGTTGTAATTAGGCCTAATTTACCTGTATGATAAATTAAATAATAAAGAGATTCTCAATCTTTACTTTTATCCCTTAATTATTATACCTTCATATCAGTTGGGATAATAACACCTGGCTATCATTAGGTTTTTGCCGCGAATGGAAGATAGTTAAAAAGATATATATCTATACAGTAGATCTGTGTCTGTACAACAGCTGAACTGAAATCTGTTGTACTGTGAAGGTTTTATCTTTGATATTTGACTTAAATCTAACTTAGAAACCTTTTTTTAAACAACATTGATCTGCAGTTGGACAGCATAGGCCTAGGTAGGAAAACTGACCATACCCCTGGACATGACTGAGGAGTAGTAAACCAGTAGTTAAAACTTCGTTTTAAGCTTAAAACTTTTAATTTAATTTACTATTTACGAACAATAAAAACGAAAAATATTAAAATAATTAATGTAAGTAAAACCTAAGAAAACATTTAAGCGGTGTAATGTGTTTCTGCAGGTTGCATGGAAACATAGGCCTAGCTAGTGGTGTTAGTTTTTTTGTTTGAACAATGATACTTATTTTGGCCCTCCAGTTTCACATTTTCAATTTAATATGACGGAAAGGTCAAATTGAAATATGTTTTAGTTAATAATAAATGAAATTAGCAAAAAGGAAAATAACTATATGACATTTTAGTGTATATCCAGTTATCTGGAGTAAGCAGTTCCCACCCCTACGATATCAGAGAGTAAGGGTCATTTCAGTTTTTTTTTTTTTTTTTTTTTTTTTTTTTTTTTTTTTACAATGGTATACGTCCTCTTAACGGAAGAATTTTCATTCGATTTCATATGGCGTCGGCTTCGTTTATGAATCTTGGATTTAATGTCATTAATCATAACTTTATTTGATAATTTCATGCTTTATTTGAGTGTAGGCCTAAGTGACTTGATTTGCAGATGCATATTTCCTGCCTATGACCGTAAAACGTTCACAATGATGACTACTTGTGCAAAGTCGAAGTTGGAATTAATGACATTCGAACACAAAATACTTCTACTTCGAGATCATGTAAAACTAGGCCTACACCATTGTTTCTTATCTACATTTCCTTTATTATTTGAATATTTTGAGCATAATTATTTGAGGGCCAGGGTAGGAGAGAGGAGGGGAGAACGGGGTAGGATACGGTGTAGGTTAGGGGAGGGACTTGGTAGGATACGGGAAGGACAAGTGTGAAGCATCTAAGGTCTGTTACAAGGAGCAACGTGTGCATGTGCTTGTGCAAGGCTGTTACCTTCAACAGGATTCCTAATGTTTCAGCTTTTCTAGACCTTAACAGGTCTATAAGCCTAATTCTAAATATATTCTTAAGAAGTTGCCTTTTATAATAAACGAGAAAATAATATAGATAATATAACGAAAATAGTAATCAATGACACATTATGAGCAATATGAAAATATTTATATTTCAAAATACGAATGATTCCAGTAAGCGATGAGCAGCATTGTCAAATTTCCTCCTGACACCTTTATTTCCCTTAATAACACTGATACTGAGGTAGACGTTCCATTTACATTTGGCAACAAGTGAGACTAATAAGAAACTACGCTTTAGCATTACAGGGAATATATGGAATAAAATTCTCTCTCTCTCTCTCTCTCTCTCTCTCTCTCTCTCTCTCTCTCTCTCTCTCTCTCTCTCTCTCTCTCCCATTTGATAACGCTTTGTCTGATATCCCTTCGTTCTTGCATAACATTATCCGTTGCTTATTGGTATATATGAAACGTGATTGCCTGTCTAAGCAGAGGTCTATGTGTACGAGAGAGAGAGAGAGAGAGAGAGAGAGAGAGAGAGAGAGAGAGAGAGAGAGAGAGAGAGAGAGAGAGAGAGAGAGAGTTTATTCGTACTCACTAAAGTTTAGAGACTAAACCAAAGTCCATCTAGTTAACTTCTCTGCTTCCACCATGGCTGGTTTACACACACGGACATAAGGTAGCTTCCCCCATCGGCCTCCCCTCTAAATCAGAAGTATTACTAATAATGAAATAGTCTTCAATAGCACGTCTCAGTAAGGGTTTGATTTCAATCTCCAATCGTCTGTGTCTACAAAACGAAATAAAAGGATAAGTTCGAAACACAACGAAACTTCCTCTTTGAATTTAATGTTTTACTGATAGTTTCGTTCTAAGATTTATTCGATTGATCACGGAGCTCCCGAGATGATATTTCTAGAATAATTTCAGTCAGAGAGAGAGAGAGAGAGAGAGAGAGAGAGAGAGAGAGAGAGAGAGAGAGAGAGAGAGAGAGCACATACGAAAGAAACGTCATAAGTACTCTATTCTCAAAGTCCTAATGTTCGATTTGACTTATCAACATCGGCTTCGTTTTCAAAATTTGGATTTTAAGTTGTAAATCATAACTCATTTTGCTGTAGGCCTAAGTGACTTGATTTGCAGATGCCTATTCCATGCCTAAACCCGTAAAGCTTTTACAATGATAACTACTTATGCAAAGTCGAAGTTAGAATTAAAGTCATTCGAAACACTAGATACGTCTCCTTCGCGATAAGGATAAAGTGAATGAATTTGATACGTAAAGCTAGGCCTACGCCATTGATTTCTATGTAGGATTTCTTTAGTATTTGAATAATTTTTGCATAATTACCTGAGAAGATAATTATTTTTCTTTTATTTAGTCTAGTGAAATGGAATAGGACTAACATCTACGTCCGTTGCAAGGAGCATCTTGGTCTGGTTAATGTGCATGCGTGCGTTTGTTATGGTAAATGTGCGTGCGTGCGTTTGTTTGCGCAAAAATAATACCTTGAACAAATGAGATTTCCAGGCGATAATAAGTGTATAATTAAAAATATATATATTTGAAAATTTGCGTTTCATAATAAAGATGAAAATTATATAGATAATATAATGAAAATAACAATAAATGACACATGATAAACAAAATAGAAAAAAAAGAAAAAGAAAACAATAGAGAAAACCTACGTAGGAAACAATGGCGTAGGTCTACTTTTACATATCAAAATTCATTCACTTTATCCTAACGTTTCGTATGTGCTCTCTCTCTCTCTCTCTCTCTCTCTCTCTCTCTCTCTCTCTCTCTCCTCTCTCTCCTCTCTCTCTCTCTCATAAAATATAACAGAATGGGTCCTTAATAATTACAAAAGAAGCAGGGGAAGGGCTCCAACAGGGAAATAGCCTAGTGAGGAAAGGAAATAAGGAAATAAATGAACTACATTTGCGTAGCACTGCCAATTGCTATCAGAACACCTTTATTTTTAAATTAATCAAAGAATGCAAAGAGCCGTTGTAATATCAGCACTAGTCAAAGCGTTAATACAGGTTTGACACTTCAATGATTGTTACGGTTTAAGGGTAAAACTTATGTAATTTTCAAAGCAAAATTTATATATTATTGACCATGATTATAAGCATCCTTATGACTTTTTTTTTTTATTCGAATTAGTTAATGTAATATACCTGAAAATGGAAGAAATGGAGTAATTCTAACAAGGAATTTTCTATAAAAAAAATATATTTTAAAAGCTAGCACTTATTACCATCTCTTGTTCAACACATATCTACCAGTCTCTCACCTCTCTCATTTTCACCTGGTACGCCATAATAATGATAATAGTAATAACAATGATAATAATAATAATAATAATAATAATAATAATAATAATAATAATGATAATAATAATAATAATTTTAATATATATATATAATTTTAATAATAATAATAATAATAATAATAATAATAATGATAACAATAATAAAAATAATAATAATAATAATTATGATAATATTAATAATAATAATAATATGATTAATAATAATAATAATGATAATGATAATAATAATAATAATAATAAAATTAATAATAATAATAAATAATAAATAATAATAATAATAATAATAATTATTATTATTATTATTATTATTATTATTATTATTATCATGATAATAATAATAATAATAATAATAAAAATAATAATAATATTAATAATTATAATAATAATAATAATAATAATAATAATAATTACAATAATGATAATTATAATAATAATTATTATAAAATAATAGTAATATGAATAATAAAAATAATAATAATAATAATAATAATAATAATAATATTAATAATTATAATAATAATGATAATTATAGAAATTATAATAATATTAATAATAATAATACAAACAACAACAACAACAACAACAACAACAACAACAACAACAATAATAATAATTATAATA
>NC_090727.1:105556283-105558783 GCF_036898095.1 Palaemon carinicauda | reverse complement strand
ATAAGGATACTGAGTGTAATGGGTGTCATAAAAAAGGACACCTTCGGAGAATGTGCCGAATGGAAAATCACACCACAGTCAATCGAAATTTGAAATATGGAAGACAAGGAAGGAAACGATCGACGGTCAACAGGCAGAGGAGGAGACCAGCGGCTCGGAAGAGAAAACTACAGAGTGCAAACTGCAGGATGAATTGGTGCATACATTGAAATACTGTGTTAAGAAAATGAAAGCAAGGACACAATAAGGTTCCAGAGATAATAGTGAAAGTTAAATTAAATGGAATACCAATTGATATGGAATTGGACACAGGAGCTTCTGTGTCCTGATCAGTGAAGAGTTCTACGCTAGAACATCTGAAAAAAACAGTACTTCAATCCAGCGATATTGTGCTGAAAACCATGACGGGAGAAAAAATAGAAGTTGTCGGTATGTGTTACATAACTATGGAAGTTCATGGACACAGAGTGGAGGAAGTGCCAGTGTATGTGGTACAGGGGAATGGACCTGCCTTTTTCGGTAGGGACTGGCTGCATTTTGCTAAATTTGACTGGAAAAAGTTAGCTGTAAATCCTTTATATTCTGGACTCCTGAAACCTCAAAGTTAGACGAACTGTTAAGGAATATGGTGATGTCTTTGATGGTAAACTGGTACAGCCAAGAATATAAAGGCTCATATTCGTGTAAGAAAGATGCAAAACCAATCTTTTATAAAGCGAGGACAGTTCCTTATGCAATCAGGATGCTGTGAATGCAGAACTTAAAAGACTAGAATTGGAAGGAATTATTGAGAAAGTTGAATATAGTGAGTGGGCGGCACCGGATAGTGCCAGTTTCAAAAGACAATGGTTCTATTAGGATCTGTGGTGACTTCAAGGTCACCATAAATCGTTATGGGGAAAACCCTGAACATCCAATGCCAAATCCAGATGAACTTTACCCAGCGACTGAACGGTGGAAAAACTTTCTCAAAGTTAGATTTATCACAGCTTATCAGCAAGTGGAATTAGATGAGGAATCTAGGAAATATGTCACAATCAACACACCACTTGGTTTGTACAGATATACCCGTTTACCATATGGTGTCTCACAGCAGCCACAACTTTTTCAGTCTTTAATGGATAAAGTTCTGCAAGGAGTACCTTGTGGATGCAACATAGATGATATTAGTCTTACTGGAGAACCGAAGGCTGAACATTTACACAATCTTGAAAAGGTACTTGAGCGGTTGCACATCAATGGGGTTGAAATGTAATTTGTCGAAATGTGAATTTATGAAGCCCTCCTTGAAATATTTGAGTTTCATTGTGGATGAAGAGGGTATCCATATGACGGAGGATGCCATTGCAGCAGTCACGGATGCACCAAGGCCAGAATCAAGGTCTGAAATGCAATCCTTCCCTGGGGGCTGGTAAACGCATTACCCGTCGTTATGTGCCAAATCTCTCATCAGTCGCAGCGCCCTCTCACTGAATTACTGCATAAAGACAGAAAATGGCATTGGTCAGTAGAGTGTGAAAGAGCTTTTTCCGAGATTAAAAAAATGCTGACCACTGAAACAGGAGTATTAGTGCACTATGATTTGAGTAAACCTGTGACGTTGGCAGTAGATGCATCACCCAAAAGGACTTGGAGCAGTGCTTTCCCATATCACCAGTAACGGAGAGAGACCAATTGCTTATGCATCAAGGATGTTAACCACCCACTGAACGTAACTATTCCCAAATTGAGCGTGAGGGTTTGGCATTCATCTTTGGACTACGGAAGTTTCATCAATATTTATATGGTCGTAAATTCACTCTTATTTACAGATAACAAACCACTGTCATACATTCTGGGACCCAGGAAGGGCATTCCAGTCCTTGCAGCTGCAAGAATACAACGCTGGGCTATACAGTAGCAGCTTATGATTATGACATTGAATTACGTCGTTCAAGTGACATGGAAATGCTGATGCACTCTCACGGTTGCCTTTACCAGATTGTGACTCCGATGCATCAGATAAGCTTGTAAACTGGACCACAAGAAGCAACTGCATTTAACAGGCACCAGGTGAACTCTCTTCCTGTAACTGCAAAATCTGTTCGAAGGGAAACTTTGCATGATGCTGTACTGGCTAGAGCTTTATATTACACAAGAATGGATGGCCAGACTCTGAGGACGTTGCACAGGAACTGAAACCCTTCCATAGCCGTCAGCGTGAGTTTTCAATTGAAGAGGGATGTCTTCTATGGGGGTGGCCAGGGTGGTAATACCGTCTAAATATAGAACTCAAATCTTAGAAGAGCTACATGGTGGTCATCCGGGGATTGTTAGGATGAAGGGATTAGCTCGCTTGCATGTGTGGTGGCCGAATATCGATCAAGATATTGAAAACACTGTGCAGGGGTGCTCGGCTTGTCAGGCTACTCAGCCAATGCCGACTCGTGCTGAGGTAATCCGTGGAAATGGCCTTCGCGTCCGTGGAAAAAGAGTACATGTTGATTTCGCAGGACCCATT
>NC_090727.1:105545571-105555783 GCF_036898095.1 Palaemon carinicauda | reverse complement strand
TATATATATATATATATATATATATATATATATATATATATATATACATATATATATATATATATATATATATATATATATATATATATATATATATATATATATATACAGTGAACCCTCGTTTATCGCGGTAGATAGGTTCCAGACGCGGCGCGATAGGTGAAAATCCGCGAAGTAGTGACATCATATTTACCTATTTATTTAACATATATATTCGGACTTTTAAAACCTTCCCTTGTACGTAGTACTGTTAACAAACCACCCTTTAATGTACAGAACACTTAATGCATGTACTACAGCACCCTAAACTAAAACAGGCACAAATATTAAAGGCGATTTTATATCATGCGTTTCCTAAACACCGAGATGGTAAAAGAAGCAGGGGAAGGAAGAGAAGACGATGGATTGACGAACTAACGAAGTTTTCTGGTGTGGACTGGCACAGAAAGACCATAGACAAACACAAGTGTAAGGACATGCTTGAGGCCTTTGTTTTGCATTGGACTAGTAGCGTCTGGTGATATATATTGTAATGAACTTAAGATTGATTATGTTCATCCAGTATTCTTTTTTTTTTCAGACTGGCTCAGTGCCAAAATACCAGGCAAGAACCAGCAGCGACACAAAATTCACAAAGCAAAACAACTCTCAAAGAGGGATACAAAAAAACACTGAATCGAACTTAACAATAAAATTTAATTGACAAAAATAGTCTTAAATTACATAAAGTAGTCCTCGAAAAGCTTTCTTAGGAACCGGAAAAACACATACACTACTTTACAATAATAACTCTCGAATCGTCACACGCCTACCTAACTTTTATACCTCAGTCGAAGAGAAAGAAAAGGTGTAGGAGGCAGAAAAATACACACTTTCCCTAGCATACGACAGTTGGAGTTGCAGAGTGAAGTAAACCTTATAACTAATTAATTTTACAATAATTATCATAATACACCTATAAATAATAATATATCCTAAATTGGCGATAATACTACACTTTACAGGTCACGAAGAAATATCTGAAGAATGCTTGCATAAGTTCTCAAATACCGCACCGAATTCGTAATTAAAGATTATTATGGAACAATCACCAGCGATTGTCCTACTTCAGGATCACTAGGGGTGTTCTTGCACCGAGGGGATCACTAGGGCAACGTAGATTGTCTATATGATTTAAGCAGGCGAAGGAAGAACATATACGGTTCGCTTACCGTTCTTCGTCACTAGAAGGCCTCCTCACGACTCCAGGAGGTCAGACACACGGCAACAGCCAGCAGCAGTGGCAGGCAGAAGCACAAAAGCAATAGCAATGCTTATAAGGCTAAAATTCATTAGCAGGAGCCTCTCAAAATCCATGGTAGCTGCAGGAGCAGGAACAAATATCGTCTGATAATCAAGCCGTGAAAGAAAATGCTGTAAGACCTCCTCTGTTGGGGAGCCGACACTCTCTACCCCGCTGCCCAAAAACGCACTCCAAGATTGATACATATATAGATAAATAGATATTTAAAAAAATAAGTAGAGATAGATAGATAGATAGATGCACAGATAGATAGATAAATAGATAGGTAGAGATAGATAGATTGATAAATAGTTAGAGATAGATGGATAGATAGGAAGAGTTCTATAGATAGATAGGAAGAGTTCTATAGATAGATAGATATAGATAGATAGGTAAATAGATAGATATAGATAGATAGGTATATAGATAGATAGATGCACAGATTTATAGATGGATAGATAGATAGAAATATATGTAGAGATAGATACATAGATAGATACAAAGACAGATAGATAGACAGATAGAGATATATAGATAGATATATAGATGGATAGATAGATAAAGATAGAGAAATAGACAGATAAATAGATAGATAGATGCACAGACACATAGATAGACAGATAGGTAGAAAAAGATAGATAGATAGATAAATAGATATATAGGTACAAAGATATATTTATATATATATATATATATATATATATATATATATATATATATATATATATATATATATACACAGATAGATAGATAGATATTTATAGGTAGATATATATATATATATATATATATATATATATATATATATACTGTATATATATATATATATATATATATATATATATATATATATATATATATATATATATATATATATATATATTTAGAGAGAGAGATAGATAGGTAGATAGATAGATAGATGCACATATTTATAGATAGATAGAGATAGATAGATAATAGATAGGTAAATAGGTAGAGATAGATAGATAGATAGACAGATAGATATAAAAATAGATAGATAGACAGATAGATAGATAAAGATAGATATACATATCGATAGATAGATAGATAGTTACAAAGATAGATAGATAGATAGATAGAAATATTGATATATAGATAGATAGAAAGATAGATAGATAGATTTAGACAGATAGGTAGATAGATAGATGAATGCACGCATAGATATATAGATAGATAGACAGATAGATATGTAAATATAGATAGATAGATAGATAGATAGGTAGATAGTTATATAAAAAGATAGATAGATAGAGAGATACACAGGTATATAGATAGATTGATAGGTAGAAATAGATAGAAAAATATACACAACTGAGATAGATAGATAGAGAGATAGGTACAGATATATAGATAGATTGATATATAAAAAGATAGATAAAAACACACATTTTGATAGAGAGATAGATAAGTAGATGCAAAGATGGGTAGATAGATAGATAGCTAGCTAGCTAGCTAGATAGATAGATAGATATATGCACAAATAGATACATAGATAGATAGATATGTAGAAATAGATAGATAGATAGATAGGTAGATAGATAGATAGAAGCACGGATAGAATGATAGATATATAGGTAGAAATAGATAGATAGGTAGATAGATAGATAGATGCACTGATAGAATGATAGATAGATAAATAGATAGAGATAGATAGATAAATATAGACAAAGATATAGATATATAGATAGATAGATAGATGCACAGATAGACAGATAGTTAGATAGCAATAAGTAGATAGATAGCTGTATTCAAAGATAGATAGATAAATAGAGATAGATAGAAAAATAAATAGATAGATGCACAGATAGTTAGATAGATAGATAGATAGATATATAGATAGACAGGTAGAAAGATAGATAGATGGATATAGATAGATAGGTAGATAAATAGATAGATGCACAGATAAAACGATAGGTAGATAGATAGGTAGAGATAGATAGATAGATATATAGACACAAATCTAGATAGATATATAGAGATGGATAGATACATATATAGATATATAAATAGATAGATAGATAGGTAGATATAGATAGATAGATAGATATAGATAGATAGGTAGGTAGAAAGATAGATGCACAGATATACAGCTAGATAGATATAGATAGATGGGCAGATAGACAGATAGATAGATAGATAGATACATAGATAGACATATTTAGATAGGTAGCGTTAGATAGATATATAAATGGAGATAGATAGATAGATACACAGATAGATAGATGGATAAATTGATGGATAGAGAGAGATAGATAGATATATACATAGATAGATGGATAGATAGATAGATAGGTAGAGAGATATAGATAGATATGTTGGTAGAGATAGATAGATGCACATGTATATAGATATACAGATATATAGAGATAGATAGATAGATATATACATAGATTGAGAGATAGATAGATAGATAGAGTTAGATAGACAGATATATATTTATGTATATATATATATATATATATATATATATATATATATATATATATATATATATATATATATATATATAGATAGATAGATAGATAGATAAATAGGTAGATATAGATAGATAGATTTTTAGATAGAGATAGATAAATAGATACACAGATAGATAGATAGATACATAGATATATGCACAAATAGATAGATACATAGATCGGTAGAGATAGATAAATAGATTGGCAGAGAGAGAGAGAGATAGATAGATATAGATAGATATGTAGAGATAGATAGATATGTATAAATAGATAAATAGATGGGCAGATATATAGATAGATAGATAGATAAGTACATATAGATAGATACAAAGATAAATAGATAGATAGATAGATATATAGATACAAAGAGATAGATAGATAGATAGGTATATATTATTCAATTGTACGCACGTTCCATATACATTTGTAACATAATATGAATTCATATTGTCTGTGTGTTTCGGCCCTTTAATGAAATCCAATTAATGAGGAAAAAAATTAATAATAATAATAATAATAATAAGACTAAAATGTAATTTCTTTCTTTCTTTGGCAAGGAAGAATAAAATGATATATAAACAGAAGTTCCAAGTCAAAATTTCTTGGGACACTGGTAGCCATATGGAATCGTCGTTCTCGTCCGATCAGCGGAGTTAAGCAGCGTTGGGTATGTTCAGGACTTGGATTGGTGGACGGCCTTGGAACACCTGATGCTTTCATCATCGCGATATCAGTGGTCAATATATACGTGTGTGTGCGTGTGGTATATATATAATATATACGACACTCTCCCACACATATATTTTGCTTTTTCTTAAAAAAAGAAAGAAAAAAATATATAAATCCATAATTATTGGTATTCAGTCAATAGTAAGATTCTTTCTTATAGTCATTTTTATATGGCGTATCAAGTAATTATTATTATTATTATTATTATTATTATTTTCATTATTATTATTATTATTATTATTATTACTTTTTCTCATTATTATCACTACAATTTCAGTTATTATTATTATTATTATTAATTTTAAATCAATTAAGATATTATTCATATGAGAGCAAATCTATATCTTCGTTAAAATGTTCATTATCACTTCAGTTAAAAATAAAATCATTGAAATATATCGGCTGATACACAGGTACATGGATAGAGAGATAGTGAGATAGATAGATAGATAGATGCTCAGATAGATAGACAGATAGACATATAGATAGGTAGATAGAGATAGATAGATATATACAAAGATAGATAGATAGATAGATAGATAAATAGATAGGTAGGGATAGATAGATGGATAGGTAGATAGATAGATAGATGCACAGATAGATAGATAGATTGATAGATAGATACAAAGAGAGATAGAATATAAAGATAGATAGTTATAGATAGATAGATAGATAGTTAGGGATATATAGATAGATATATAGATATTTAGACAGATAGTTAGAGATAGATAGATAGATAGATAAGTAGAGATAGATAGATAAATAGATATAGATAAAAATATACAAAGATAGATAGAGATAGGTAGAAGATAGATAGATAGATAGATAGATAGAGTTAGAGATAGATAGATAGAAAAATTAGATATAGATAGATGGGCAGATAGATACATATATAGATAGAAGGATATATAGATAGATAGATATATAGATAGGTAGTGTTAGATAGATAGATAGAAAGATTGAGATAGATAGAAAGATTGAGATAGATAGATTGATACATAGATAGATAAATAGATATATAAATAGATAAGTAGAGATAGATAGATAGATAGATGCACGGATAGGTAGATAAGTAGATAGGTAGAGATAGATATATTGATAAATAGTTAGAGATAGATGGATAGATAGGAAGAGTTCTATAGATAGGTAGATAGATAGATATAGAAAGATAGGTAGATAGATAGATAGAAGCACAGATTTATAGAAGGATAAATATATAGAAAGATATGTAGAGATATAGATAGATAGATACAAAGACAGATAGATAGACAGATAGAGATATATAGATAGATATATAGATGGATAGATAGATAGATAGAGAAATAGACAGATAAATAGATAGATAGATAGATAGATGCACAGACACATAGATAGACAGATAGGTAGAGAAAGGTAGATAGATAGATAAATAGATATATAGGTACGAAGATATATATATATATATATATATATATATATATATATATATATATATATATATATATATATATATATATATATGTATATACATATATGTATATATATATATATATATATATATATATATATATATATATATATATATATATATATATATATATATATATATATATATATATATATATGAACATACATATACTGTATATGAATGTGCGTGAATGATTTTCACGTTACACCACCTTTTCCTCTTGGAAGGGAGTAACTCTCTCCAGAAGGGTAGAAGCGTTTAGGGTTGGTACACTGCAAGATCCCAGGCGTATTAATTAAACCAAGCCAGACCTCGTTAAACATCTATACTTAGCTTGGTTAGACTGTTGGGTGGTATGCCGGAAGCTGTCAACTGACCCAGCAAACATGATCCAATAACTGGTGTATGTTGACCACTCAAGCTGATGGCACCTACCAATTGCAAGCCATTGCCTAATTCTGGTCCTAAACATTGGAACGATTTGACAAAGGTTATCGGAGCCTACCAGGATCGAAATTAGTTTTCCAGGGGTAATGGGGCAAGTTCCTATGTTACTTATGACAGGGAAGTGGGGAAAGTTAGGACGTTACTTGTGAGGTTAACAACAAATTCCTTTGTTACTATAACAGGGAAATCGGGCAAGCTAGGATGTTACTTGTGAGAGTTAATAAAGCAAGGTCTTTGGTTACTTATAACGGTAATGCGACGAGTTAAGACGTTACTTGAGATGGTTAATAAAGCAATTTTCTCGGTTACTTATAAATGTGAAATTGGGCAAGGTACTCTATGGACATGAGCCATGGTATGACAATGAAACAATATCCAATAGATTTAGTAGATTTCGGAACAAAGCCCTCAGAAAGATATTGGGAGTTAAATGGCAGGACAGGATTAGAAATCGCGATATCAGTGGTCAATATATACGTGTGTGTGCGTGTGGTATATACAGTATATAATATATACGACACTCTTCCACACATATATATTGCCGTTTTCGTAAAAAAAAAAAAAAAAAAATATAAATTCATAATGATAGGTATTCAGTCAATAGCTACACTCTTTCTTAAAGTGATTTTTATATGGCGTATCAAGTAATTATTATTATTATTATTATTATTATTATTATTATTATTATTATTATTATTACGTTTTCTCATTATCATCACCACAATTTCAGTTATTATTATTATTATTATTATTATTATTATTATTATTATTATTATTATTATTATTATTATTAATTTTAAATCAATTAAGATATTATTCATACGAGAGCAAGTCTATATCTTCGTTAAAATGTTAATAATAAAATCATTTAAATATATCAGCTGATACACAGAGACAGAGATCTATAGATCTAACTGGAGCCCTTTGCATCAGTAGGCGTATATGGGATTGATGATATGTATACATACAAAATAAGAGGTATATAAAAATATATATGAAATGCATACACACATATATAAGTAGAGTATATTATTAAAAACACAAAAGTGTGTATATATATACATATATTTCTCATTATATATATGAATTAATTATATATAAATATATATGTATATGAATAAATATATTATATGTATATATATATATATATATATATATATATATATATATATATATATATATATATATATATATATATATATATATATATATATATATGTTGTGGCGGGATGTTGCAAAAACAACCCCCACACCCTTGAATCACTCTAACAGACAATTATCTCCACAACACAAACTTTCCCCTTACTTTATCAACTGGACTCTTGGACAAAAGGACAAACAAAACAAAACATAACCTTAAAACTATATTTCTTACAAACTATAATAAATCAAACCAAACCATCCCAAAAAACTTTAAACTCATCAAAACTTAACACTTTAAACTAGAATCACCAGCATCAAAAACTTTACACTATATATACCATAAACCCCATCCAAATTAACGCAAAAAAAAACCTAACAAACTTAAATCTAAACCGCACACCAACTCAAAATATATGTTTATAAATATTGCGACACCAGTACTGACGCCACACACAAGCCGAACTGTCTTTTCACGGCAAACTACCACTATATGGTAAACAGGAGTCTCTCTCTCTATGCCATATCGGCCTCAACTCCTTGAGTCACAGGTGCCAGTATCATCATCATCATCATCATCATCATCGTCATCATCATCATCATCAATCCAAATACACAGGCCAGGTCGTCAACAGTTGAGCAGTCAAATGATCGGTACAAACAAAATCTTAATACAGGCCAGGTCATCAACAATAAATCCACTTTCAAAATTCGGTCACTCCAAAGGAGGAATCGCAGCTTTGAAAATCAAAAACCACTTCCACGCTGGTCAGAAAAATATAAATGTAATCCAGCTCTCACACAACTGCCTTATGCTGCAGTCAAATAAAAAAAGCATTCGCTCCGAAACATTCACCACTGTCGTAACCTTACTAAAAATGTAAACAAACAATCTCATTTATACCAACAGTCTTCCTCACCACAAACGATCGTTACACTAACTACTTTCGCTCGCTAACACAATATCTCTCTCTCTCTCTCTCTCTCTCTCTCTCTCTCTCTCTCTCTCTCTCTCTCTCTCTCTCTCTCTCTCTCTCTCTCTCTCTCTCTCTCTCTCTCTCACACACACACACAGGATTTGGCAAAACAAAAATAAAAATAAAGCAAAAATAAATCCTCCACATTCCTCCCCCCTTACTTTGCCAAATCCTTCTCACACAACACTTACATTATTTTTTTCATAACCCAGTCGCAGTCGGGAACGGGACCTCTACTCCGAGTAACTGGGCCTCCATATACTCTCTCATTCACTTCATTATCACAATCATTCGCTACATTAACACTATTCCTATCTAAATCCCTATCATCTAATATATCATGTACAATCATATCTACCTCGTTCTCATCTGGCCCTATAATTACACTCATTTCTGTAAACAGTTCATCCATTTCATCAAAAACATTCTCAACTTTAGTAAAAGATTCATTCATACTACTAATCATTCTCCTATCTCTCACTCTCGCATTCGTCATCCTTTCTTTTACATCACCTAAGGAAAAGCCACACACACTATAGGTATCATTCATACTCAGCCATGATTCATCTGTATTAATACATTTATCCTCCACACTCACTTGCACATTTACACCCTTGTCATACTTATTCGTATTCTTACCTATTCCTATAAATTTCCCTTGCACTTTCTCCTCACTTAAAACTTTCAAACGCCTCTTTTTCCTATATTCAACTAACACTAATTGTTTATTTTCCAGCCCTAATTTCTCATGCATACTAGGTTCATACTTGCTCATTTCCAACCAATTACTCATCCCATTCTCACAAACATTGATCTTATTCCTTCCACACACACAGGAGGACTCACCCAGCTGAACCCTCTTACACTCTAGTTTCCCGAACATCCTGGCTGATTTACTCCCTTCTTCCTACATACCCTAGCTACATGCCCCTCTGCACCACATTCAGTACACTTACCCCGTGGCTCCTTGCACATTCTAGCATAATGACCATCCTTACCACAATTACCGCAAATCACATTTGTACGATTACTCCGACATCCACTCGCTATGTGCCCTGTCATACCACACCGATAACATTTTACCCCTTTCTCTTTCGTGCACTCACTAATTCTATGCCCTACCTCACCACATCCAAAACAAGCACCAAGAGCCCATCTACATTCATTCTTCTTATGTCCTACTTTCCCACATCTATAACACTTCTCTTCACGGATACAACTACCTGACCTATCTTGCGGCGCACTAGCACTCCTATCCCTCCAAACCTGATTCCCTTGCCTAAACCCTTCATTTGTCCTTACAGGTATTCCCACATTACTCGCCCTAACACTCCTATCTACTACATTATCAGCTACCCTCATTGGTCCTCTCAAAATTGCATCCTTATAACTACCAAATTCTATTACACTTTCTTCCATTCCAGTTCTTACACTCACAAATTTACTTTCTTTCATGCACCTATCTAACTCATAATCCTCAACTATCTCTAGTATATCATCCCATGTCAATCTCTCTTGCGTCCACCTCATTTTCTCCTTGCGTTTCAAATTAATAAACTCAGCAACATTCTCAGGCACAGTAGCTAAAAACTTCCTCATTAACTCCTTATTCTCATTTATACCTTCATCCCCATACTTCTTCCTAGCTAAAGTTTCCAACCTACATACGTACATTGATATAGCTTCTCCTGCATTCATCCGTGCTTCATCAAA
>NC_090727.1:105533071-105540571 GCF_036898095.1 Palaemon carinicauda | reverse complement strand
ACTTGGTCCATTTAAGTGCCGTTTACTGTACATGGTCCATATAAGTGCCGTTTACTGTACGTGGTCCGTTTAAGTGCCGTTTACTGTACATGGTCCATATAAGTGCCGTTTACTGTACTTGGTCCATTTAAGTGCCGTTTACTGTACGTGGTCCATATAAGTGCCGTTTACTGTACATGGTCCATATAAGTGCCGTTTACTGTACGTGGTCCGTTTAAGTGCCGTTTACTGTACATGGTCCATATAAGTGCCGTTTACTGTACGTGGTCCGTTTAAGTGCCGTTTACTGTACATGGTCCATATAAGTGCCGTTTACTGTACGTGGTCCGTTTAAGTGCCGTTTACTGTACATGGTCCATATAAGTGCCGTTTACTGTACTTGGTCCATTTAAGTGCCGTTTACTGTACATGGTCCATATAAGTGCCGTTTACTGTACATGGTCCATATAAGTGCCGTTTACTGTACATGGTCCATATAAGTGCCGTTTACTGTACTTGGTCCATTTAAGTGCCGTTTACTGTACATGGTCCATATAAGTGCCGTTTACTGTACATGGTCCATATAAGTGCCGTTTACTGTACATGGTCCATATAAGTGCCGTTTACTGTACTTGGTCCATATAAGTGCCGTTTACTGTACATGGTCCATATAAGTGCCGTTTACTGTACATGGTCCATATAAGTGCCGTTTACTGTACTTGGTCCATTTAAGTGCCGTTTACTGTACATGGTCCATATAAGTGCCGTTTACTGTACATGGTCCATATAAGTGCCGTTTACTGTACGTGGTCCGTTTAAGTGCCGTTTACTGTACATGGTCCATATAAGTGCCGTTTACTGTACTTGGTCCATTTAAGTGCCGTTTACTGTACATGGTCCATATAAGTGCCGTTTACTGTACGTGGTCCGTTTAAGTGCCGTTTACTGTACATGGTCCATATAAGTGCCGTTTACTGTACTTGGTCCATTTAAGTGCCGTTTACTGTACATGGTCCATATAAGTGCCGTTTACTGTACATGGTCCGTATAAGTGCCGTTTACTGTACGTGGTCCGTTTAAGTGCCGTTTACTGTACATGGTCCATATAAGTGCCGTTTACTGTACGTGGTCCGTTTAAGTGCCGTTTACTGTACTTGGTCCATTTAAGTGCCGTTTACTGTACATGGTCCATATAAGTGCCGTTTACTGTACGTGGTCCGTTTAAGTGCCGTTTACTGTACTTGGTCCATTTAAGTGCCGTTTACTGTACATGGTCCATATAAGTGCCGTTTACTGTACGTGGTCCGTTTAAGTGCCGTTTACTGTACATGGTCCATATAAGTGCCGTTTACTGTACTTGGTCCATTTAAGTGCCGTTTACTGTACATGGTCCATATAAGTGCCGTTTACTGTACATGGTCCATATAAGTGCCGTTTACTGTACGTGGTCCGTTTAAGTGCCGTTTACTGTACATGGTCCATATAAGTGCCGTTTACTGTACGTGGTCCGTTTAAGTGCCGTTTACTGTACATGGTCCATATAAGTGCCGTTTACTGTACATGGTCCATATAAGTGCCGTTTACTGTACGTGGTCCGTTTAAGTGCCGTTTACTGTACATGGTCCATATAAGTGCCGTTTACTGTACATGGTCCATATAAGTGCCGTTTACTGTACGTGGTCTATTTAAGTGCCGTTTACTGTACATGGTCCATGTAAGTGCCGTTTACTGTACTTGGTCCATTTAAGTGCCGGTTACTGTACATGGTCTATATAAGTGCCATTTACTGTACTTGGTCCATTTAAGTGCCGGTTACTGTACATGGTCTATATAAGTGCCATTTACTGTACTTGGTCCATTTAAGTGCCGTTTACTGTACATGGTCTATATAAGTGCCGTTTACTGTACGTGGTCCATATGAATGTCGTTTACTCTTCTACATGGTCCATATGAATGCCGTTTACTCTACACGGTCCATTTAAGTGCCGTTTACTGTTCAGGGACAATATGAAAGCCGTTTACTCTACATGTTCCATTAATGTGCCGTTTGCTGTACATGGTCCATATAGGTGCCGTTTACTATACATAACTTCGTGCAGTTACAAGTAATAAACAGAGGAACAGATTGATCAAATGTAGACACAAGAAAAGTTCCGTGTTCTTGAGCTTTTAGATATGCGTTCATAAACAATGATGCTCTTTATAATATATTTGTATTTTATCATGTTTTTTTTTTTTTTTTTTTTTTTTTTTTTTTTTTTAATACACAGGAAAATCAAATGAAAATTTTCAAACAATCTACGTATTATCGTCTTGGTCTTTTATATTTTAATCACAATTCTGAATACAAAACGTCTTGTTTGATTAAACCTTCTGGTTGTAATTAGGCCTAATTTACCTGTATGATAAATTAAATAATAAAGAGAACTGAACTGAAATCTGTTGTACTGCGAAGGTTTTATCTTTGATATTTGACTTAAATCTGAATTGGAAACCTTTTTTTTAAACAACATTTATCTGCAGTTGGACAGCATAGGCCTAGGTAGGAAAACTGAATATACCCCTGGACATGACTGAGGAGTAGTAAACCAGTAGTTAAAACTTCGTTTTAAGCTTAAAACTTTTAATTTAATTTTCTATTTACGAACAATAATAACGAAAAATATTCAAATAATTAATGTAAGTAAAACCTAAGAAAACATTTAAGCGGTGTAATGTGTTTCTGCAGGTTGCATGGAAACATAGGCCTAGCTTGTGGTGTTAGTTTGTTTGTTTGAACAATGATACTTATTTTGGCCCTCCAGTTTCACATTTTCAATTTAATATGACGGAAAGGTCAAATTGAAATATGTTATAGTTAATAATAAATGAAATTAGCAAAAATGAAAATAACTATATGACATTTTAGTGTATATCCAGTTATCTGGAGTAAGCAGTTCCCATCCTTACGATATCAGAGAGTAAGGGTCATTTCAGTTTTTTTTTTTTTTTTTTTTTGTTTACAATGGTATACGTCCTTTTAACGGAAGAATTTTCCTTCGATTTCATATGGCGTCGGCTTCGTTTATGAATCTTGGATTTAATGTCATTAATCATAACTTTATTTGATAATTTCATGCTTTATTTGAGCGTAGGCCTAAGTGACTTGATTTGCAGATGCATATTTCCTGCCTATGACCGTAAAACGTTCACAATGAGGACTACTTGTGCAAAGTCGAAGTTGGAATTAATGACATTCGAACACAAAATACTTCTACTTCGAGATCATGTAAAACTAGGCCTACACCATTGTTTCTTATCTACATTTCCTTTATTGTTTGAATATTTTGAGCATAATTATTTGAGGGCCAGGGTAGAAGAGAGGACGGGAGAACGCGGTAGGATACGTTGTAGGATAGGGGAGGGACTTGGTAGGATACGGGAAGGACAAGTGTGAAGCATCTAAGGTCTGTTACAAGGAGCAACGTGTGCATGTGCTTGTGCAAGGCTGTTACCTTCAACAGGATTCCTAATGTTTCAGCTTTTCTAGACCTTAACAGGTCTATAGGCCTAAGTCTAAATATATTCTTAAGAAGTTGCCTTTTATAATAAACGAGAAAATAATATAGATAATATAACGAAAATAGTAATCAATGACACATTATGAGCAATATGAAAATATTTATATTTCAAAAAACGAATGATTCCAGTAAGCGATGAGCAGCATTGTCAAATTTCCTCCTGACACCTTTATTTCCCTTAATAACACTGATACTGAGGTAGACGTTCCATTTATATTTGGCAACAAGTGAGACTAATAAGAAACTACGCTTTAGCATTACAGGGAATATATGGAATAGAATTCTCTCTCTCTCTCTCTCTCTCTCTCTCTCTCTCTCTCTCTCTCTCTCATTTGATAACGCTTTGCCTGATATCCCTTCGTTCTTGCATAACATTATCCGTTGCTTAATGGTATATATGAAACGTGATTGCCTGTCTAAGCAGAGGTCTATGTGTAAGAGAGAGAGAGAGAGAGAGAGAGAGAGAGGAGAGAGAGAGAGAGAGAGAGAGAGAGAGAGAGAGAGAGAGAGAGAGAGAGAGAGAGTTTATTCGTACTCACTAAAGTTCAGACACTAAACCAAAGTCCATCTAGTTAACTTCTCTGCTTCCACCATGGCTGGTTTACACACACGGACATAAGGTAGCTTCCCCCCATCGGCCTCCCCTCTAAATCAGAAGTATTACTAATAATGAAATAGTCTTCAATAACACGTCTCAGTAAGGGTTTGATTTCAATCTCCAATCGTCTGTGTCTACAAAACGAAATAAAAGGATAAGTTCGAAACACAACGAAAATTCCTCTTTGAATTTAATGTTTTCCTGATAGTTTCGTTCTAAGATTTATTCGATTGATCACGGAGCTCCCGAGATGATATTTCTAGAATAATTTCAGTCAGAGAGAGAGAGAGAGAGAGGAGAGAGAGAGAGAGAGAGAGAGAGAGAGAGAGAGAGAGAGAGAGAGAGAGAGCACATACGAACGAAACGTCATATGAGAATAGAATTCTCAAAGTCCTAATGTTCGATTTGACTTAACAACATCGGCTTCGTTTTCAAAATTTGGATTTTAAGTTGTAAATCATAACTCATTTTGCTGTAGGCCTAAGTGACTTAATTTGCAGATGCCTATTCCATGCCTAAACCCGTAAAGCTTTTACAATGATAACTACTTATGCGAAGTCGAAGTTAGAATTAAAGTCATTCGAACACTAGATACGTCTCCTTCGCGATAAGGATAAAGTGAATGAATTTGATACGTAAAGCTAGGCCTACGCCATTGATTTCTATGTAGGATTTCTTTAGTATTTGAATAATTTTTTGCATAATTACCTGAGAAGATAATTATTTTTCTTTTATTTAGTTTAGTGAAATGGAATAGGACTAACATCTACGGTCCGTTGCAAGGAGCATCTTGGTCTGGTTAATGTGCGTGCGTGCGTTTGTTATGGTAAATGTGCGTGCGTGCGTTTGTTATGGTAAATGTGCATGCGTGCGTTTGTTATGGTAAATGTGCGTGCGTGCGTTTGTTATGGTAAATGTGTATGCGTGCGTTTGTTATGGTAAATGTGCATGCGTGCGTTTGTTATGGTAAATGTGCGTGCGTGCGTTTGTTATGGTAAATGTGTATGCGTGCGTTTGTTATGGTAAATGTGCATGCGTGCGTTTGTTATGGTAAATGTGCGTGCGTGCGTTTGTTATGGTAAATGTGCATGCGTGCGTTTGTTATGGTAAATGTGCGTGCGTGCGTTTGTTTGCGCAAAAATAATACCTTGAACAAATGAGATTTCTAGGCGATAATAAGTGTATAATTAAAAAAATATATATATATTTGAAAATTTGCGTTTCATAATAAAGATGAAAATTATATAGATAATATAATGAAAATAACAATAAATGACACATGATGAACAAAATAGAAAAAAAGAAAAAGAAAACAATAGAGAAAACCTACTTAGGAAACAATGGCGTAGGTCTACTTTTACATATCAAAATTCATTCACTTTATCCTAACGTTTCATATGTGCTCTCTCTCTCTCTCTCTCTCTCTCCTCTCTCTCTCTCTCTCTCTCTCTCTCTCTCTCTCTCTCTCTCTCTCTCTCTCTCAAGCAAACCTTTCGACTTAGAAAGAAAAGGAATCATGACCTCTTTAGCAGAAGGAGGAATTTATATTTGAAAAAATATATATTTTCCGCTTTATATACCAAAAGGGAGCTAGTGAGGGTTGAAGAGCTAATAAAACCGGGGGTAAAAAGTAAATATCAAGAAAGGTTGAAAATGGCATATGACGAGGTGAGAGTAAGAGAAACTGGTAATTTAGAGGAGGAGTGGAAGTTAGCAAAAGAAAATTTTGTTGGGATTGCAAGTGATGTATGTGGCAAGAAGGTTGTTGGAGGCAGCATGAGGAAGGGCAGTGAATGGTGGAATGAAGGAGTGAAGGTAAAATTGGAAGAGAAATAGAGGGCTTTTGAAGAATGGCTGCAGAGTAATAGTAAAGAGAAGTATGAAAAATATAGAGAGAAAAATGTGGAAGTAAAGCGCAAGGTACGTGAGGCAAGAGGGCAGCTGACCTGAGGTGGGGTCAGGGACTGGGTCAGTCATATGAAGAGAATAAGAAGAAGTTTTGGAAAGAAGTGAAGAGAGTAAGGAAGGCCGGCGCAAGAATTGAAGAGACAGTGAAAGATGGAAATGGAAGGTTGTTAAAAGGAGAGGAAGCAAGGAAAAGGTGGGCGGAATATTTTGAAAGTTTGCTTAATGTTGAGGATGATAGGGAGGCAGATATAATTGCTGTTCCAGGTGTTGAGGTGCCAGTGATGGGAGATGAGAATGAGAGAGAGATTACATTAGAGGAAGTGAGGAGAGCACTAGATGAAACGAGAGTAGGAAAAGCATCTGGTATGGATGGTGTGAAAGCTGAGATGTTGAAGGAAGGGGGTGTGACTGTACTTGAATGGTTGGTGAGATTGTTTAATGTGTGTTTTGTCTTGTCAATGGTACCAGTAGATTGGGTCTGTGCATGTATTGTACCACTATATAAGGGTAAGGGAGATGTGCATGAGTTGTAATTCAAGAGGTATTAGTTTGTTGAGTGTAGTTGGAAAAGTGTATGGTAGAGTACTGATTAATAGGATTAAGGATAAAACAGAGAATGCAATCTTGGAAGTACAGGGTGGTTTTAGAAGAGGTAGGGGTTGTATGAATCAGATTTTTACAGTTAGGCAGATATGCGAGAAATATTTAGCAAAGGTAAGGAGGTGTATGTTGCGTTTATGGATCTGGAGAAAGCATATGATAGAGTTGATAGGGAAGCAATGTGGAATGTGATGAGGTTATATGGAGTTGGTGGAAGGTTGTTGCAAGCAGTGAAAAGTTTCTACAAAGGTAGTAAAGCATGTGTTAGAATAGGAAATGAAGTGAGCGATTGGTTTCCGGTGAGAGTGGGGCTGAGACAGGGATGTGTGATGTCGCCGTGGCTGTTTAACTTGTATGTTGATGGAGTGGTGAGAGAGGTGAATGCTCGAGTGGTTGGACGAGGATTAAAACTGGTAGGCGAGAATGATCATGAATGGGAGGTAAATCAGTTGTTGTTTGCGGATGATACTGTACTGGTAGCAGACACAGAAGAGAAGCTTGACCGACTAGTGACAGAAATTTGGAAGGGTGTGTGAGAGAAGGAAGTTGAGAGTTAATGTGGGTAAGAGTAAGGTTATGAGATGTACGAGAAGGGAAGGTGGTGCAAGTTGAATGTCATGTTGAATGGAGAGTTACTTGAGGAGGTGGATCAGTTTTAAGTACTTGGGGTCTGTTGTTGCAGCAAATGATGGAGTGGAAGCAGATGTACGTCAGAGAGTCAATGAAGGTTGCAAAGTGTTGGGGGCAGTTAAGGGAGTAGTAAAAAAATAGAGGGTTGGGCATGAATGTAAAGAGAGTTCTATATGAGAAAGTGATTGTACCAACTGTGATGTATGGATCAGAGTTGTGGGGAAT
>NC_090727.1:105529466-105532571 GCF_036898095.1 Palaemon carinicauda | reverse complement strand
ATATATACCTGAAAATGGAAGAAATTGAGTAATTCTGAACAAAGAATTTTCTATGAAAACATATATTCTAAGTCTTTGTTTCTCGATGCGAATGTACCCCTTAGCAACGGTTAGACCCAAATTAGGTGTGCACATTCTCTTGGGCTTAAAGGTCCCTCATGAATGGCAGAGACAAGGGACAGGATAATGCCAAAGAGGCTGATCTTAGATGCAAAAGCTCACCGCCCAAGTCACCTCTCCATTAAGCTAGGAGCAGAGAGGACAAGGCAAAGGCTGCTGATGACTCAGCAGGTAGACCTGTAGGCTAACCCCCAAAAGCCCCCATACATTGCTCACAAAGAGATTGAGGTTACAGACACTACTAGAAGCTATCGAGCTCAAGTAGATCTTGAACTTTCGTCCAATAGATTGGCAGGCAGTGATTTTTCCAATAAGCTACCACAAGCAAAGTAGATAATATCGCCTAAAAATAGATGCTTGTAATAACGATTATTTGGGGATTTGAATAAAAGTAATAACGAAGTGTAGGAATTTGAACACAGCCGTAGATGTCTAAAAGGACAGATCATGTTTACGTAACTGCAGGTGCCAGGATTCATAGTGGATACACCACTGCACCTATAACCATTGTATCACCTCCTACTTATCTTACTACCACCTAAAAAACTCTAATTATACCTACTGAACACAAGGTAATGCATACAAGATGTTTCGTAGGTAGTATTAACCGAAAATGTACGCTAACGATAACCTTCTAGAAACTTCTAAAATATCGTCCCTTGAAGGACCTGGAAATGAGTTTTATCTACACAAATGCACATGTCATAGAAGTAGAGGAGATATATGTATAACGGCATATGCAATTGATTCATAGCAAGTAACCAAGACGTCCATGACTGTGGTTTTAGTCCATCCCGAACCCAGCAATTCAGAGAAGACCCATTGAAATCTCCTCTCAGTAGGAGCCCGACGAAAGGAGGCATATGGCTTGTTATAAACAGCCAATATTTCGTTGATATATATATATATATATATATATATATATATATATATATATATATATATATATATATGTACTTATGTATGTATGTATGTACACACATATATATATGTGTGTTCATATATATACGTATGTATATATATATACTGTAATATATATGTAAGTATATATATGTATATATATATATATATACATATATATATATATATATATATATATATATATATATAATATATATATATGTATATATATATATATATATATATATATATTTATATATATATATATATATATATATATATATATATATCTATATACCGGTGTAAAGGATTCAAGTTACCCCCCGTTTCAAATTACCCCCCGGTAATTTGAAACCGGTTTCAGATTAACCGGGGGGGGGTAGTTTGAAACCGGTTTCAAGTTACCCCCTCTGTTTTCAAGTTACCCCCTCATCAGAATGATAAATAATTCATGTGACATCGCAAATATGTATCATGCATTTATTGTTGGCTTGCGCAGCAGTAGGAAAAGTAGTTTTAATCTGGTATTTAAGACCAAAAATTGTGTATTAGTGAATTATATGACACGTTTAAAAGTCACAGAGTGTAATTTAAGGTTTTGTGATAAAGGCGAGGTAAAATTTCATTTTGTTTCTGTTCGTGTGATTGTTGATATTTTCGTATTTAAGACCTAAAGTGTCATATAATTCCCTAATTCACAATATTTGATGTTACAGACTTTCATTTAAGGTTTTAGTGATCATGGCGAGGTAAAACTTTATTTTATTTCAGTGTGCGCGGTGATTGTCGAGATTTTATTTTTTTTTTTAATTTTTAATTAACTGTCCTTATCTTTCAATTAAACACAAACTATGACGCATCTAACTTTATACAAAACAATTATTAAGTAAAAAAAGATAGATTATTACCCGTAAAATATTTGAAATCAAAACCATCATAATGAACCCTGTTTTTAGCATTACATGGAAAAAAAATATTTACTAAATTAAATATTAAGAAAAAAAAAATGGGGGAGAAATGGTAATGAAATTGTTAAATTTGGAAATTGACCAAACAATCAAACGTGTCACAGATGCAGCCAACTTAGAAATAACGACTTTGTTTCAGATTTTGCAAGGTAAATTGGGGTCAAGGGTATTAAGCATACTGATAACATTATAAAGGAAGACATGAAAATGGTCTGAATGAACTAATTTATTGAATCTTTTGTGATAGCACTAACTTCATCTGACGAAGTCACCATAACCACGTTTTGCTAATATAACCTTTGTTGTAAAGAAATTAATTTTGTCGATTAATTAAATAAATTCTAAAACAATACAATCACCTAAGTAAAATATACCATATTAAACATAGTTAATTAAATCCTTTGTAAAGAATCCTGTCTTTTAATAATCAATCAGAATTGATAAATGAATTCATTTGATATCAAAATTAAGATTATTTCTCTTAGTATGATAATCGTTTTATAACAATTTTGCTATTTGTTATATTTTAGAGTTTCAACTTGTCACCACGTGGTTGCAAACAAAAAGAACGAAGGAAACAATTTAGGGAGAGTATCAAAATTAAAGGATTATATTCTTAGACCGTTCAAATCCGGGTGAATGACTTATTAGTTGACCCTTTTCTCCTATTCTTGGCTCGCCCATAGATTAAAGCGGCTAAGCCAGGTGTGTGCTTTGAAAATGACCCAAGAGAACTGGCAATGCCGCTATTGGGCTCCGAGTTTGCTCCTTAAAATGGTTTGACCATACCCATAGTTGCAATATAACAATAGAACTCCTTGTGTCCATATATCTCTTTGTTTATTCATTTATTCTGTCACTGATAATGCATAGTAACTTCGTATTATTTGGATGCTATGCACGTAAAAAATAAAAGCTCAAATATAAATTACCAACATGCATGTCGTCGTGCAGACAGAATTAACGTTGTGTAAGCTACTGTTAGCTCGATTCATTTTAAACCAGAGGACATTAAAGATGGTATGAAGTCTCGATTACTAGGTATTGCTGTTTTGTCATTTGATGAAATGAGTAATAAGAAAGAATGGAGCTATGACAAAGGGGCAGAAGTGTTATA
>NC_090727.1:105519466-105524466 GCF_036898095.1 Palaemon carinicauda | reverse complement strand
CTCTCTCTCGTACACATAGACCTCTGCTTAGACAGGCAATCACGTTTCATGTACACCTATAAGCACACGGATAATGTTATGCAAGAACGAAGGGATATCAGAGAGGAGAGAGAGAGAGAGAGAGAGGGGTGGGGGGGGGGGGGGCGGGGGAGAGAGAGAGAGAGAGAGAATTCTATTCCATATATTCCCTGTAATGCTAAAGCGTAGTCTCTTATTAGTGTCACTTGTTGCCAAATGTAAATGGAACGTCTACCACAGTAATCAGTGTTATTAAGGGAAATAAAGGTGTCAGGAGGAAATTTGACAATTGCTGCTCATCGCTTACTGGAATCATTCGTTTTTTGAAATATAAATATTTTCATATTGCTCATAATGTGTCATTGATTACTATTTTCGTTATATTATCTATATTATTTTCTCGTTTATTATAAAAGGCAACTTCTTAAGAATATATTTAGAATTAGGCCTATAGACCTTGTTTAAGGTCTAGAAAAGCTGAAACATTAGGAATCCTGTTGAAGGTAACAGCCTTGCACAAGCACATGCACACGTTTGCTCCTTGTAACAGACCTTAGATGCTTCACACTTGTCCTTCCCGTATCCTACCAAGTCCCTCCCCTATCCTACTACCGTATCCTACCCCCGTTCTCCCCTCCTCTCTCCTACCCTGGCCCTCAAATAATTATGCTCAAAAATATTCAAATAATAAAGGAAATGTAGATAAGAAACAATGGTGTAGGCCTAGTTTTACATGATCTCGAAGTAGAAGTATTTTGTGTTCGAATGTCATTAATTCCAACTTCGACTTTGCACAAGTAAGTAGTCATCATTGTGGAACGTTTATACGGTCATAGGCAGGAAATATGCATCTGCAAATCGAGTCACTTAGGCCTACACTCAAATAAAGCATGAAATTATCAAATAAAGTTATGATTAATGACATTAAATCCAAGATTCATAAACGAAGCCGACGCCATATGAAATCGAATGAAAATTCTCTTCCGTTAAAAGGACGTATACCATTGTAAATAAAAAAAAAAAAACTGAAATGACCCTTACTCTCTGATATCGTAAGGGGTGGGAACTGCATACTCCAGATAAACTGGATATACACTAAAATGTCATTATAGTTATTTTCCTTTTTTGCTAATTTCATTTATTATTAACTATAACATATTTCAATTTGACCTTTCCGTCATATTAAATTGAAAATGTGAAAACTGGAGGGCCAAAATAAGTATCATTGTTCAAACAAACAAACTAACACCACTAGCTAGGCCTATGTTTCCATGCAACCTGCAGAAACACATTACACCGCTTAAATGTTTTTCTTAGGTTTTTACTTACATTCATTATTTGAATATTTTTCGTTTATTATTGTTCGTAAATAGAAAATTAAATTAAAAGTTTTTAAGCTTAAAACGAAGTTTTAACTACTGGTTTACTACTCCCTCAGTCATGTCCAGGGGTATGGTAAGTTTTCCTACCTAGGCCTATGCTGTCCAACTGCAGATAAATGTTTAAAAAAAAGTTTCCAAATTTAGATTTAAGTCAAATATCAAAGATAAAACCTTCACAGTACAACAGATTTCAGTTCAGCTGTTGTACAGACACAGCAGATCTACTGTATAGATATATATCTTTTTAACTATCTTCCATTCGCGGCAAAAACCTAATGATAGCCAGGTGTTATTATCCCAACTGATATGAAGGTATAATAATTAAGGGAATAAAAGTAAAGATTGAGAATCTCTTTATTATTTAATTTATCATAACAGGTAAATTAGGCCTAATTACAACCAGAAGGTTTTAATCAAACAAGACGTTTTGTATTCAGAATTGTGTTTAAAATATAAAAGACCAAGACGATAATACGTAGATTGTTTGAAAATTTTCATTTGATTTTCCTGTTTATTAAAAAAAACATGATAAAATACAAATATATTATAAAGAGCCATCATTGTTTATAGAACGCATATTTAAAAGCTCAAGAACTCGGAACTTTTCTTGTGTCTACATTTGATCAATCTGTTCCTCTGTTTTATTACTTGTAACTGCATGAAGTTATGTACAGTAAACGGCACCTATCTGGACCATGAACAGCAAAACTGCACTTTAATGGAACATGTAGAGTAAACGGCTTTCATATGGACCCTGAACAGTAAACGGCACTTAAATGGACCGTGTAGAGTAAACGGGCATTCATATGGACCATGTACAGTAAACGGCACTTTATGGACCCTGTACAGTAAACGGTACAAAAATGGACCATGGTACAGTTAAACCGGCACTTATATGGACCATGTACAGTAAACGGCACTTAAATGGACCATGTACCAGTAAACGGCACTTACATGGACCATGTACAGTAAACGGCACTTAAATGGACCATGTACAGTAAACGGCACTTACATGGACCATGTACAGTAAACGGCACTTATATGGACCATGTACAGTAAACGGCACTCATATGGACCATGTACAGTAAACGGCACTCATATGGACCATGTACAGTAACCGGCACTCATATGGACCATGTACAGTAAACGGCACTTATATGGACCATGTATATTATTACTATTATTATTATTATTTCTTGCTAAGCTACAACCCTAGTTGGTAAAAGAAGGATGTTATAAGCCACAACAGGGAAAATAGCCCAGTGAGGAAAGGAAACAGGAAAAATAATATATTTTAAGAAAAGTAACAATATAAAACTATAAAAACTTCAAAAAAATAAGAGGAAGAGAATTAAGATAGAATAGTGTTGCCCGGGAGTGTTACCCCTCAAGCAAGAGAACTCTAACACAAGACAGTGGAAGACCATGATACAGAGGCTATGGCACTACCCAAGACTAGAGAATAATGGTTTGATTTTGGAGTGTCCTTCTCCTAGAAGAGCTGCTTACCATAACTAAAGAGTCTCTTCTACCCTTACCAAGAGGATAATGGCCACTGAACAATTACAGTGCAGTAGTTAACTCCTTGGGTGAAGAAGAAGTGTTTGGTAAACTCAGTGTTGTCAAGTGTGTGTGAGGACTGAAGAGAATATGTAGGAATATGCCAGACTATTCGTTGTGTGTGTGTAGGCAAAGGGAAAAATGAACCGTAACCAGAGAGAAGGATCCAATGTAGTATTAGTCTGGCCAGTTAAAGGACCCCATAACTCTCTAGCGGTAGTATCTCATCGGCTGGTGCCCTGGCCAACCTACCACCTATTATTATTATTATTATTATTATTATTATTATGAGTTGGAAAAGTAGGGCTTCAAAATGGAAAATATCCTTGTGAAGAAATAAAATAAAGATAGAATAATGATCCTCCTGTGTACCCTCAAGCAAGAGAACTGTAACCTGAGACAATTGTAGTCAATGGTGCAGACTTCTTAATTGTTCACGATAAACATGCTGCCAACAGGGAGAGGTGGTAACGTTGTCACAGCGGCAGGTCCGCGTCCTTGCATATAAATATATATATATATATATATATATATATATATATATATATATATATATATATATATATAACTACGTTTTCCCCCCAAAAGGTGACAACATGGCAACACTGATGTCTCCGAAGTCGAATGTTATTGTTTTTCGAAACTTAGAGATAATAGCTTCTGGTCGGCCGGGGAACCGAACCCTGGTCTAGGAGAGAAAATATGTATTTCATACACACACACACACACACACACACACACACACACATATATATATATATATATATATATATATATATATATATATATATATTAGGCCTGTTGTAGAATTGGGGAATATGTTTGAGGTAGCTCTAGCCTGCTGATTACGGCCCAATATCCGTCACTGCCATATTATCTTATTCTTTTCAATGTGGTTGGCCTAGAAAGCAAACTTTTTGCATATGCAGATGGTGCTACTCTCCGGAATTTAGATCTCAATACATTGCACACATAACAACTAATATATCTGTTTCTAGTATACTGTAAGACAAAGGCCTCAGACACGTCATTTCATGTCTGGGTTTTTCTGACTCGATATAATTACATCATTATATTTTGTAGTCCTCCATATACCAGAAGTGCTGTGTAGAAAGATTTTCCCGTTTTTTTTTTTTTTTTTTAAATCAAACAAGATATTTTCGTTAACTGGAATAGTGATAAAAGAATGAGACATAAATTGTAATAAAAGAAAATCTTGAGTGAGGACTACTCATTCATGGAAGCATGCTTCACAATGCAAGTTTTTTCTATGGAGATTGTAATATCGAAGAGTAAAGGAAATGGAATATAGTACTTCAGATGACCTATGTTAGAATCCAGCTAATGAATACCTTGTCTTGGCTTCACACAAAAATCAAATAGTTCCAGGTTGGAATGGTCCAGGGAAGGTGTTTCATGCTGCCGCTCGGGAGAGATTTCTTTTCTGGAGAGATAGTGAGAATCTAGGAACTAATATTGACGGTCTAAGACGAGCACCGGAGGGGGAAGGCCATTCATTTTGAAAATAATGAGAATGTTTGATAAATAAATGATTAAAGAATGAAAGAAAAGACCACAGATGATAAAGAAATAAATAGGGAAACAAAAATGGCGGGAGGGGGTGAGGCCCGCACGGGCTGACAAGAGAGGGTGAGGCCCGCCCGGGCTGACAAGAGAGGGTGAGGCCCGCCCGGGCTGGTGGGATGGGGGGAGGCCCCCCCTGGCTGGCTGGAGGGGGGGGCGGGGCACGCCTGGGGCTGGCAGTAGAGGGGGAGGCCTGCCGGTCTGGCGGGAAGGGGGAGTCCCTCCCGGGCTGGCGGGAAGGGGGGAGGCCCACCCGGGCTGATGGAAGGGAGGGAGACCTGCCCGGGCTGGTGGAAGGGGGGGGGGAGAGGCACCCGGGCTGGTGGAAGGGGGGGGGGGGGAAGGGGCACCCGGGCTGGTGGGAGGGGGGGAGTCCCTCCCGGGCTGGCGGGAGGGGGGTGAGGCCCGCCCGGGCTTTTTGGAGTGGGGGAGGCCCAGCCCGGGCTGGTGGGAGGG
>NC_090727.1:105511966-105516966 GCF_036898095.1 Palaemon carinicauda | reverse complement strand
TTGCAGTAGAGATATTTATTATGTTCACTTATATAATTGATTAAAGAAACCGTCGAATCAAGTGAACATTTGATACATTTTAGGCAAGTCTTCTTTTTATGTATTAGTTGAAATTGACCTGATATTTCAAATTTGATTTCAAAGTTTTCTTTCGTCAACATTTTTTTATAATAATTTCAAAGCTTCCTTTTATTTTGTTAAATGATTATGGATTCCCAATACATTATTGCATTTTACTTTTACTGCCATAACCTTCATATTGAAGTGTAATTCCATGGTTCCATATAATAGCTGAAACATCCGACGGCACCAGAAATCGGTTTGAAAATATAGTTCCAGTATTAGTCTTTTCCTAAACCATGAATAGACTTGGTTTAAGTAATTTCGCACTTGTGTGTATATATATATATATATATATATATATATATATATATATATATAAACGCGACAAATACAGGCGTTTATAGTCCACTGCAGGACAAAGGCTTAAGACATGTCAGTTCACATATCGGGTTTGGCTAGTTTTCATCACTACGTTAGCCAGTGCGGTTTGGTGATGGTGGGAAATTTTTTGCCTGATCGCTCACTGAAACCAACCTAGTATAGGTGACCCTTACTAATACAGCTTACTGATCAGGTCAATACGCAAACCCTTTCATCATGTTAGGTTATCCAAACTTAGAAAAGTTGAAAGACGATATAGACCAGTGGTTCCCAACCTGGGGGAAATATGAAGCTTCCAGGGGCAAATAGTTACACTACCTACTAATTAAAACAAGCAGAAAATGTCCTCATAGTACGTGCGGCAATTTGTTATTAGCCAATCAATTGTGATATGATCATATCAGTTCTCACTGACATGATATTCAAGTGGAGAATTAGAGTATCATGGCCATTTCTGATGCAGGCGAGTGGACATGAGGGCTGGGTGGGGCAAGAAGGGGGAAATCTGGATGGTTGAACTGGGTGCGGGGGGGAAATGACAGAAAAAAGGTTGGGAACCACTGATATAGACTGTCAGAGTTATAATCCTGATTCAATATGGCTTTTAGATCAGAGTTATGTGCTCGGGCGCCATCCCTTTAGGCACTCGCATTAAAAAGCCCGTCTTGCTTCCACAGCTTGAACAAGTATCCCAGTTTGAGGGATTCTTACATTTAACGATCTAAGAAAAAATCTATTTGTCAATCCAGTTTACAGAAGAAGAGTCCCTACTCTTTTCTCTACCCGTGTGTTCCAGTGTCCGCTTAGAAAAAACTTACCTTATCAAAAACATATTCATTTGATCTGTCAGAAAAGAAGGTTTCTCTAGATTCGTAGAATTGCGTTTTTTTTTTTTTTTTTTTTTTTTTTTTTGCTTCACAGAAGTTTTTTTCTTTTGCTAATAGTGTTATCTTCTTTAATTTCTGCTCAGTCGAGTACATCAGTCATTAATCAGAGCCTGCAAAAGGCCAAGTGGAAATGGAAGCTTGATGTGGATATAGGTGGTAGTGATGCTAATTGATTGTGCTCTCAGTTCCTTTGAGAGAGAGAGAGAGAGAGAGAGAGAGAGAGAGAGAGAGAGAGAGAGAGAGAGAGAGAGAGAGATTGTCGTAATATTCTAATAGCATCACCTCACAAATAATTATTGAGTTTTCAAGATATTTTTTTTTTGGCAGTGGCTTTGTACTTTTCGTCTTTTCAATTCCGGTTATTTATGTGATTTGAAATGTCGAAATCGACTCTCTCTCTCTCTCTCTCTCTCTCTCTCTCTCTCTCTCTCTCTCTCTCTCTCTCTCTCTCTCTCTCTCCTAACTAATGATAATGGAACTTCAGGGAATTCATCTTTGATGACGCTCAGAAGTGTATGGGATTTTCGTAGTTGTTCAGAATTCTATTAACATCTCTCAGTTCCAACTATGTATATTTTCTTTTTCTTTTTTCTTTTTCCTTGACGTCTCTTTGATTTTAATATTCGCTGAAGATACTGGAACATTAGATTTTTATGTCCTTCAAAGAATGCGAAAGACATCGCTCATGTCTGTTAACAAAGTGAGTACTCGTGAATAACATTTGGCTAGACCAAATTGAAGATCACATAGGCTAAGGTTGCAGCTTGGCTAGTAATAATGAAAGTAACGATAATGATAAGAAGAATAGTAAAGATAATGATAATATACTTCAAGGAAGGGATATGAAGATATGATTTATTGTCAGGCGTGGATTGAGTTAAGAATAAACTGTTGGACTATGCAATGTCTACCGATGACTCATCAGGTAGAACTATAGACCTATAGCTTAGGAGCGTTTGCTGATCAAGAACTCCCGTCCGACAGATTGCTAAGCAGGAACGTTTCCAATTGGAGCTCTATACATGAAGGAAATGTATGCAACTCCCTTTGAGTAGTAGAATAGGAATTGCATTGAATTTTGGTTTGGTGTGTAATGGAAAATGATGTAATGTTTTTTGGGTGGGAGGTCACAGAGACCTCTATGATTGGCCATTAAGTTAAAGTCTCCCTTTAGCCGCCCTTATTTTGGCTCTATTTCAATTTAACATTTTATTTCTTATAATGGAATTTTATGGGTATTTATTACAGAAAAAAAGTGCTGAGGCTTTGGTTTAGCAGCATTAAGAAAACTTGAATGAAATTTCTATCTTTATTGTTGTTCACTTACTTTTTAGAAGACCCAACTTTACGCTTATCATTGTTTAGTATAGCTTGATAGGCGAGGAACACGGGAGAGAGCTATTATCGATTTAACGTTTTGAATGTTTAAGATTTCTATTTTACAATGTACCAACGAAGTGAAATTAAAGTAAGCGATCTCCCCTACAAGAACGCCTAAACAATAAAAGCAACAAAGCTGAAGAACGGGCAATGGATATTTAGAACCAAGACATTTTTTTTTCATTAGATAATGGGTCATGAGATCCATGAATAGTCGTAGATAATATGCAGTGGATTATCTTCTCAGACGCGTTCATTGTTGACGAAATTATTCTCTTTGGGACTGCTTTCAAGAGGAGACGGATATGATGAAAGAAAAGTGCCCCTTTTCTCATATATCTTTTCCTCATACAATAGCACTGCTGTTTATATAACACTTAATGAAATTGTATTTTCGCTTATCTAAGAAAATCGACCTGTCTGAGGTGCCATATATACTATCGGGGAAAGCCATGCGTTATATTCTGTACTAGTGTACACGACCCGTCAAAATGACGGCTAAATATTTAGATAGTTTTTTTCATGTATTCAAGTAAGCAATTGGTTAAGAAATTTTTCGCTCAAAATTAATATATATTATCTCTTATTCAGTTATAATGATACACAAGTTAAATTGTAATAGCAGAGATTGGACCATTTAAGCTTTTATCCCAAGTGCTTTTTTTCTTGGAAAAAAAAAAACAATGTTAGAGAACGTCTGTAAGCCTTTCATGTTTTTTGTTTTCGAAAATGTTTGTATATTTTCCTTCGTTTTCCAAGATTTTATTTTAAAACTCCTTTTCTGATCGGTTTACCGATAGTTTCCATTAGTGACCCACAACTTTCTCTCGCCTTTTCTTCCTTTCATTTTCTCTGACGAAAAGAAGCCCATGGTATATATTTTCATTTTAGGGAAATGAGGTGAAACGGTGCCGGGGGTGGGGGGGGGGGAAGATTTTTCAATTCAGTGATCACATCCGTCTTTGCATTATCTATTAGCTCCCAAAAAGTAGCTTCATGGAAACACTCTTGAAGGATGGTGTCTTGCGTCGAGATAGAAGATCGACTACATCAATTGTTTACTTGAACGCCCAGCCATTTTTCATTACCACGCTGGCCTCTGAAGACTGGACTTATTGTGGGATTTAAGGCCGAGCGCTCATAGAAATTCAATCTAGTATGGGTGACTGACTAGTACAGCTTCAACGATCATATATATATATATATATATATATATATATATATATATATATATATATATATATAAAGCTTAAATATCGTAGTATATTTCTAATAAAAGAAATAGAATAGAGCGTAAGGAATAACCTCAAGAATTTTTGAAGTAAAAGTTGATGATGATGATGGAGCAGCAAGAAAACGATGTACAGACAGAGAGCGAAAATATTATTTAATCATTCTCTCATATCCCTGAAGAGTGAAAAGACTTTATTGATGTTATAAGAATAAAAACTTCAAGTAAATAATAAGGAGAATGTTATACAATATTTTGAGTCAGTAGACATTAATATTATATTTATTATTAGTTTTAATAACAAAACAAGTTTTACTTTTACATAAAAGTAATATTGATTATATCTATCAATATTTGCTTCTATAAATTAAAATCTACTGTACGAAATTATATGTACAAAGTAGGGAAGGAAGTTTTGTATCAATCACTTCCCGAGCGAATTTCTTCCGAAGTTCCAAAGGATTTAAGGCGGAATTAGAGAAATGTAAAGAAAAAAAGATTTTAAACTTGATCCAGTTAAAATTAAAATTACAATTGGGCATCGTTTTGAAAAATACTTTTAGTTTCTTATATTGAAAGTAATTCTTAATTCTAAAAATTTAGCTTATAAAAATTCAATTATGTCTAATTTCTTATAAATTTACATAATGACCTCAGAAATTTTTAGTTGAAAAAATTATTCTGACTTGAACGTTCCAAAATCCTCTCCGTCTTCAGGGATATGATATGATGATTAAATACTCTTTTCTTTACTGCGTTTCATTCTACCTTGAGGCGTCAGTGACCCCGGCAGTTATGACGCCGCCTAGTGTCAATGACCTTTGTAGTTGCGACGCTAGGCAACCTAATCAATCTTTAAATATGATCATATGGTAAAACCCTTGATATAGGGTCTCTCCCTCTCTCTCTCTCTCTCTCTCTCTCTCTCTCTCTCTCTCTCTCTCTCAAACCACACACGAATTCAAAACTGAATGACTTAGTATAGTTAGCCTCTCCTCTGATGTCGCTCACAGTAACCATGACGACGGATATTTTGTGCCTCCTCCTTCTCTTCCTCC
>NC_090727.1:105479456-105484456 GCF_036898095.1 Palaemon carinicauda | reverse complement strand
GACATAGAATGGTGATTAATTCTTGAAGTTGAATGTACAGTGACAATGATTGTGGTATAGTGATTACTTACACCTAATGTGAACATAGTTAATATAGCAATTCAAAACTGTTAAATCTAAGTAAGAGACCCCTGCACAAATTTTTCCTTTTCCGCATTCGCAGTAAACACCTTATGACGTCAAGACTCTAAAACTGTGTTGTTTCTCTCGAATACCGAATATTGTTTCTTGATATCTTAGAATACTGTAGTTATTATAATGTTCATCTTACAAAAAACTAAATATTTCAGTAAGAAAATTGAAATATGTATCCAGACAATGCTAATGAAGGAGGAGAAGAAATGCGGAGAGGAAACAGAGAGAGAGGCAATACTCTTTTTATCGTCGCTGAACAGTCCTTCACGGCAAACACTTGCCAGATGCACAAAAAGCGAACTCCAAAAGCATTGTAGTCAACTAGGACTAAGAGGTATCTCGACGAATAAAGATGCCTTAATTGATAAACTAATGGAGCATTATGAAAATATTGGAGAAAATCATCCATCGCATGCTCCCAGCAAGATAGAGACCGTGACTTACAGATATCAAACCCGGCACAGTCATATCAAAGGTTTGAAACTTTTGTTAGAGAGACAGAAGACAACTTCTATGTTATAAGAAACTCTTTAGCCGATAAGGAGAGAATAATAGGAGAGCTACAAACTAAATTATTCCTTGCTGAAGAAAAAATCAGACATCTACAAGAAAGCCTTCAAAATAAGTACGGATCATGTCCCTCTGAAGCCATCACTCCTCCATTGAATAGGGAAAATGTATTACTCATTGGAGATTCCTGTCTAAAGGAAGTTAAGTCTAGTGACCTTCAAGATAGTGTCATGGTAAGAACCCTACCAGAAGCAAATATGGACTTACTAAAATCTTGGGTAATGGAAAAGCTGGAACATTCACCTAAAGAATGCGTCATTTATTGTGGAACTCAAGATCTACTCGTCGAGGATATTACAGTGGAGGGAATTATCGACAATCTGGGCACCGTTATTGCTGAACTCAAAGAGAAAAATCAAGAAATAGAGGTAAAGGTCTGTGAGCTTGTACCATCAATGAAAACAAATAATTTACCTGAAAGAATAACCGAATATGATACCAAAATGGAAGAATGGTGTAATAAAAATGGAGTTACGTTGATTAAAACACAAAAATTCTTCAAGCTAGGAACTGGCGACCTAGATATTAACTGTTACGATGGCCAAAATGATAAATGCTATGATTTACTTAGTAGAGTAGGTGCCATTAGATTGTTAGATGCTATTTCCTCTGTATACTTAGATAATTTTGTTTGTTCCAACTGGAAAACTGTTAAATCAAATTTATGTAGTTTTAACAATAACATTTTCGGAACTAATACTATGGAAGATGTAAGTACAGAATTGTTGGCAAATCGAGTGAAAAGGGGAAGAAATATAACGAGGCCCCCAACAAAATAAAAACAAGTATTTTAGGAAAGAGAACCTCTCTCGAGGGGGATATGCCAATTCTCAAACGCGTTCTAGATATAATAATGATAGTAATGGCTCAGGCTATACTTATAGAAATAACAAAACTGGCAACTACAGTAATCATCTTAATACTAGAGGTAATAGATATGGCTGTTATAACTGCGGTGAATTCAATCACCAACAATCGAACTGCAGATTTGATCATAAACTAAGATGGAACATATGTTATGAATTTGGTCACAAAAGTAGACTATGTGAACAAAACCCCAACTACTAGGATCTTGGCCAGGAAGATAGTGCCAACAGGAAGACTTCTCCTAGATTCAGTGATATGTTAACGGTAGTCCATATTAATGCCCAATCCTTGTTAAGTCATAAACTTGAAATAGAACTTATGTTAAACGAACAAAACATTGATATTTTATGTGTTAGCGAAACGTGGTTATACACTAATATAAGTGACGCATTTATAAATATTCCCCTATATGATGTCTACCGTCAGGATCAAGGTCGGGGTGGAGGGGTATGTATATTTGTCAGAAACTATTTGAAGGTCACCGAAATAAATTTAACGATCGAAAAATGTGAGGGTGTAGAAGATAAGTGGATCTCGATTCAATATCACAAGTTTCCTTCTGTTATTGTAGGATGCGTATATCGCCATCCCAAAGCACCGGCAACCTCTTTTGATTATATCTCTGATATTTTTAAAGAAATTATTTTACGAAATAAGCATATATTTATCTATGGGGACTTTAATGATGATCTGCTAAAGACCGCTAGAGAGTTATGGGGGTCTTTTGACTGGCCAGACAGTACTACATTGGATCCTCCTCTCTGGTTACGGTTCATTTTCCCTTTGCCTACATACACACTGAATAGTCTGGCATATTCTTTACATATTCTCCTCTATCCTTATACACCTGACAACACAGATTACCAAACAATTCTTCATCACCCAAGGGGTTACTGCACTGTACTTGTTCAGTGCCACTTTCCTCTTGGTAAGGGTAGAAGAGACTCTTTAGCTATGGTAAGCAGCTCTTCTAGGAGAAGGACACTCCAAAATCAAACCACTGTTCTCTAGTCTTGGGTAGTGCCATAGCCTCTGTACCATGGCCTTTCACTGTCTTGGGTTAGAGTTCTCTTGCTTGAGGGTACACTCGAGCACACTCTCCTATCTTATTTCTCTTCCTCTTGTTTTGTTAAAGTTTTTATAGTTTATATAGGAGATATTTATTGTTGTTACTCTTCTTAGAATATTTTATTTTCCTTTTTTTCCTTTCCGCACTGAGCTATTTTCCCTGTTGGAGCCCCTGGGCTTATAGCATACTGCTTTTCCAACTAGGGTTGTAGCTTAGTAAGTAATAATAATAATAATAATAATAATAATAAAATGTCTAAACTAATTATAAAACTAAATTTCGATCAGATAGTAAACAAACCTACTAGAGTTACTCCTACATCAGCGTCTTTAATTGATCTCGTAATAACAAATGCTAAACTTATGATAACAAAAATTGATATTATACCAAGCTTGGTGGCAGATCACGAGACAATCTTAACTCATCTGAATATTCGTAAGCCAAAAAAGAAACCTGTCTTAAAAACTTTTAGATGTTTGCAAAATTATTCTCCAGACTTTCTTTGTAACCTCCTCATGAATAACGTAAATATATTAAATGGTATTTTAAATACTGACAAGGTAAACAACCAAGTTGGAACTTTAAACGACGTCTTTACAGCTTGTCTAAACATTTGTGCTCCGGTTGTAACGAAAGAAATCGTTCGTCCCCCTGCGCCCTGGATAACAGATGAAATAAAGCGAGACATGAAAGAAAGAGACAGACTGAAAAGTGAGTTAAAAAATCAAACTTTTAACATCCTTCTGAGAGAAAAAACATAAAGACCTGAAGAAGAGAGTAAACTCAAAGTTAGCGGCAAGCCGTAAGCAGTTTTACAAAAGCGAATATCTGAAAGCTAAAGGCAATGTCTCTGCTACTTGGAAAATAACAAAAAATATGCTATTTAATGGTCAACAAACAGAGAAGAGCTCTATGCTATTGCCAGCAGTAACTGATGTACACTCTAATGCTGAAAAATTCAATGATTTTTTCGCTGAGGTCGGGAAAAAAACTTTCGAAAAAACCCAAGAGGAAATTAGGAAATATAATATCTCTACTGAAACAGTACGTAATATTCCAGTTAGAGAATTAGATAGTTTTAAGCCTACTCCTGTTGATTGTAATACTGTCATATTAATTATAAAAAATCTTAAAAACACAAATGCTTTTGGATCTGACGGGATTAGCTTGCGTTTCATTAGGGATGGGTTATATATTATTGCATTTTACCTTACAGTTTTAATTAACACATCCATAGCCACTAAACAGTATCCGGACTTAAGGAAAAATCCCCACGTAATTCCTGTTTTTAAGAGTGGTGATATGGAAAACGTCTCCAATTATCGTCCTATATCTTTGCTACCGGTATTGTCAAAAGTTCTGAAAAAAATAATTGCTATTCAATTAACTGATTTTTTAGAGACAAATGGTCTAATCTCACGTAGTCAACACGGCTTCAGGCCAAAATTATCAACTGAAACGGCTCTATTAAAAGTATCAGATAAGATTTATAATAACATGGATAATAAGAAAGTCTCACTACTCCTTTTACTTGACCTCTCAAAAGCCTTCGATAGCGTGAACCATGATATATTATTTGATAAATGTACATCACTAAGTATAGATCCACTTTGGTTTATGAATTAGCCTACCTACATAACAGATCCCAGTCAGTTAGAATGGGTCAAACTGTGTCGTCCCAAAAAACTGTAGAGTTTGGTGTGCCCCAGGGCTCTATTCTTGGCCCAATACTCTTTGCAATTTATGTCAATGATCTGGTCAAATCACTACCCGGCTGTTTTGTCATCCAATATGCCGACGACACCCAGATCTTAATTGAAGGAAATGTAAGTGAAATAGACGAACTAATTCATAGGGCAAAATGCATACTAAAGAAGGCCAAATACTACTTCTTAACTAATGGTTTGTTTCTTAATGAAAAAAAAACACAATTCATTTTTATAGGTTCCCGACAATATATATCAGAAATTGGAGATAATGTACAAATAGATCTTAATGGAAATATGATTAAACCCATGAAAGCTGTAAAAAATCTAGGGGTTTATTTTGACAGATATATGACGTTTGAAACTCATATAGATGAAATTTATAAGAAAGTGATGGGCACTTTAATTTATTCAAATAGAGTAAAAGACTCATTTGATTCCTCTACGCATGAAATAGTTGTTCAGTCGCTGGCTATGAGTATAATCAACTACTGTTTAAGAATTTGGGGAGTAACTGGCTCTACACAAATGAAAAGGGTTCAAAAACTTCAAAACTTTGCTTCCCGAGTGGCTGTTGGTAATGTAAAAAAACATGACCACATATCCCCTTACCTCAAAATATTAGAATGGTTAAAGATAAAAGACAAATATAC
>NC_090727.1:105461956-105464456 GCF_036898095.1 Palaemon carinicauda | reverse complement strand
ATTGAAAGTAATTCTAATTCTAAAAATAAGCGTATGAAAATTCAATGATGTTTAATTTCTTATAAATTTACATAATGACTTCAGAAATTTTCAGTTGAAAAAATTATTCTGACTTGAACGTTCCAAAATCCTCTCCGTCCCTTACGGGCTGCCCAGCGGCAAGAGCCCGTGTCATGCTATATGCATGGCAATCTACACACACACACACTATCCGTCTTCAGGGATATGATATGATGATTAAATACTCTTTTACTGCGTTTCATTCTACCTTGAGGCGTCAGTGACCCTGGCAGTTATGACGCTACCTAGTGTCAATGACCTTTGTAGTTGCGACGCTAGGCAACCTAATCAATCTTTGAATATGATCATATAATAAAACCCCTGATATATTGGTGCTACTATAGCGTGAGGTCTACCACACTATAACGTAAGTTCTACCTCCCGTTAGTGCTATAGCGTGAGGTCTACTGCTGAATTATTCGTCCCTCATAGATAAAACACATTTCATACATTTGTTTAAGCAATAAACACTTAATTTAAACCTATCTTAGAAATGACTTAAATAGATAATTGGATTTCTAATTACATTAAAAAAAAGGAATAAAGGTAAAAATAAACATGTTATCATATTGTCCATACATTTATTCTAGCGATACACTCTTCGTACATCAAACAGGTTATCATATATTTCCATGCATTTATTCTAGCGATACACACTTCGTACATCTTCTAAGAATGACACAAATAGATCAGTCACTTTTTTGATGGATTTGGGCAGTTCACATGTTCGATAGTTAGGTGCGGGGCTCTGGGACGCTGGTCACGCGGTAGACCTCACCCTTCTCCTGGGTAGGTGGCATATGGCGATAGACCTCACACTATAGTAGCACCGATATATTATTATTGTTGTTAGCTAAGCTAAAGCCCTAGTTGAAAAATCAGTATGTTTTAAGTCCAATGGTTCCTACAGGAAAAAAATAGCCGTGTGTGAGAAGGAAAGGAGGAAATAAATAAACTGCAAGAGATGTAATGAACAATGCAAATAACACAATTTAAGAACTTTAACAACGTTAGAATCGATCTTTCATAAATAAACTATGAAATAGAGACTTAAGTCTATCTTTGTATATTTCTATCTATCTATCTATCTCTACCTATCTAACTATCTATCTCTATCTATCTATCCATATATATATCTTTCTATATATCTATCTATATATCTCTACCTATCTATCAATCTATCTCTAACTAAATATCTTTATGTATCTAAATATGTGTATCTATCTATATATCTAATTGTAGTGATAATAATAAGAAAAAGTAATAATAATAATAATAATAATAATAATAATAATAATAATAATAATAATAATAATAATAATAATTACTTGATAAGCCATATAAAATCACTATAAGAAAGAATCTAGCTATTGACTGAATAGCTATGATTATGGATTCATCTATATATTTTTTTTTTACGAAAACAGCAATATATATGTGTGGGAGAGTGTCGTATATATTATATATATACCACACGCACACACACACGTATATATTGACCACTGATATCGCGATGATGAAAGCATCAGGTGTTCCAAGGCGGTGCACCAATCCAAGTCCTAAACATACCCAACGCTGCTTAACTCCGCTGATCGGACGAGAACGACGATTCCGTATGGCTACCAGTGTCCCAAGATATTTCGACTTGGAACTTCTATTTATATCTCATTTTTCTCTTCCTTGCCGAAAAAAGGAAGAAATTGCATTTCAGTCTGATTATTATTATTATTATTATTATTATTATTAATTTTTTTCCTCATTAATTGGATTTCATTAAAGGGCCGAAACACAGAAACAATATGAATTAATTTTATGTTACAAATGTATATGGAACGTGCGTACAATTGAATAATATATACCTATCTATCTATCTATCTTTGTGTATCTATATATCTATCTATCTATCTATTTATCTTTGTATCTATCCAACTATCTATCTATCTGTACATATCTATCTATCTATCTATATATCTGCGCATCTATCTATCTATTTATATAAATCTATCTATCTATCTATCTCTACATATCTATCTATATCTATCTATCTTTCTCTCTCTCTCTGCCAATCTATCTATCTATCTATCTCTACCTACCTACCTATCTATCTATCTATCTGTGCATATATCTATCTATGTATCTATCTATCTATCTCTATCTAAAAATCTATCTATCTATATCTACCTATCTATCTATATATATATATATATATATATATATATATATATATATATATATATATATATATATATAACTCTATCTATCTATCTGTCTGTCTCTCTCTCTCTCTCTCTCTCTCTCTCTCTCTCTCTCTCTCTCTCTCTCTCTATATATATATATATATATATATATATATATATATATATATATATATATATATATATATATATATATATATATACATGTGCATCTATCTATCTCTACCAACCTATCTATCTATCTC
>NC_090727.1:105439919-105449919 GCF_036898095.1 Palaemon carinicauda | reverse complement strand
TTCGTCAAGAAGCAAACGCAAGCAGAGCGAATTAGGAAAGGTATAAATTTAGACAAAAAAGTTAACCAATGTATAAGAATATGCCTGTTAAATATCCAAGCACTAACCAAGCAGAAATTAATAGAAATAGAAAACGAGATGAACACAAATAAAGTTCATATATTTTGTTTGACAGAAACGCACCAAAAAATAGATAAAATACAGCTGAGTAAAGGTCTGTTAAAGTTAGAAAAAAGAAGGGATTTTAAAGACAAAAAGGGTGGAGGGTTAATGTTAATTTTTAAAAACAATAACATCACTGAAGTAGAGGAAATAGAAACCAAACATAGCGATATAATAATGGTACAGTGCAAAATCCACAGCTTAGTATTCCTGATAATACTGGTATATTTCGCAGCAGGAAATACAGAAGAAGATAGAAAAAGAGATCAAGAATTGAAAGTGGAATGTGAAAATTTAATACAAAAAGCAGGAGAAACAACACCTTTGCTAGTTATGGGGGATTTTAACGGCCACGTTGGATTTCTTGGGCACCAACAAGTAGACAGAAATGGGGAAATGGTGCTAGATTGGATGGGTAACCACAACCTAACACTATTAAATGGAGATGAAAGGTGCTCAGGACTATACACGTGGAATAGACAAGATCAGCATAGTGCTATTGATTTTGTACTTGCAAATAATATGCTATATAAAAAATTTAAATGTATGGAAATAGATGAAGATAAAACAGTATTAGATATATCAGATCACAACTTAATAACAGTAGAATTGGAAGCAAAAACAAATAGTGAAAATAATTACAATAAAGGGAAGTGGGAAGAAATTACATATTATAGCAGTGACGCAAAAGATATAGACGATTATGTGAAATCTATAGAGAGAAAACTTGTCAGCAAGGATGTAAAAAATATTGATGAGCTAAACATAATAATGGCAGAAATGAAACAAGAGCATTTGGCTAAAACATATAGGAGAAGGGTAACAAATGAAGGGAAGAACAAAGAACAACCTTGGGTAACCGAGGAAATAAGAAGAAAGATTAAGGAAAGAAAGGAACTTAATAGAAAAAAGAGAAATGAAAAAGATATTAGGATAAAAAGAGAATTAGAAGAAAAATACAATCATAAGAAGAAAGAAGTACAAATACTGGTGAAAGAGAGCATAACGTTATATGAGAAAAAGAAGACCAGGGAGATAAGAGATGATAAAAACAATAAACTATGGGAAAACATAAACAAATTAAGAAATAGCAAAGAAATAAAAAGCGAGGCAATACAATTATATGGAGAGAGAGGAAATAAATTATCAGATGAAGAGGCTAAAGAAGAATTAGTAAAATTTTGGAAAACAGTATACAACACACATGAAAATAGAATAACTGAGATCTGGAATGAGGAGGAGGAGAGTGAATACCTGGATAATTTGAGAAGAGAAAACGACATTATAACTGTAAATGAATATAGTATACCTGAACATCTAAGGGAGCATTACGATGCTGTACTTAATGTCGAAGGAATAATTAAACCCATGCCCGCCGCTGAAATGAGTAAAGGTAAATTAGAAAAATGCTTAAAACGTCTAAAGAAAGGTAAAGCAGCAGGGCCAGATGGACTAAAGCCAGACTACTACAAAGCAATGATGATGAGTGATATATGCAAGAATACACTAGTGAACTGCTACAAAGAGGAACTAGCCAGCAAAGAAAAACCCAAAAGCTGGAAAGAATCCAGAACAAAAATGTTAAAAAAGAAAAACAAGCCAACAGCAAAGGAATTGAGACCTATAGCTCTCACAAATGTATCATATAAAATATACATGGCTTTTATCAAGGATGAAATAGAAAGGCATTTAAAAAGTAATAATGCCATAGAGGATAGTCAAGCGGGATTTACAGAAGGAGGAAGGATTGAGGATAATATATTCATCTTACAATACATGGTCGAAGAAACTTTCAAAAATAAGAAAAAACTCATAGTGGCCTCTTTAGATTTCAAAAAAGCTTTCGATTCCATAAAAAGGGAAGCACTGATAGAAACATTAAAGCAATACAAAGTACATACTAGTATAATTAACTCTATAGCTGAAGTGTATGTGGGAGACTCGACTACATTAGACATAGGGGAAAGAGTAGAACAAAAATTGAGCGTAAGTAGTGGAATAAAGCAAGGCTGTACTGCCTCTACAACATTATTCAAATTAATTACTTATCAGATTATAAAACAAGTAGAAAGGGAAGGTAATGGTTTTAAAAATGATATTATAAAGCTAGTAGTATTATTTTTTGCTGATGATGTCCTAGTGCTTGCTGAGAATATAGAGGATGCTGAATTAAACATAAGGAAAGTGATAGATATAGGAAAGCAGTGTGGTTTAGACATAAATAGAGACAAAAGTAGCATACTTATATATAATATGAAGGAGAAACCAGATAATATAGAGGGAATAAGAGTAGTAAGCAATATTAAATACCTAGGTATCAAGGTAGATGATGGTAGGAATATGTTCAAAACACAGAAAAGTGAAATGATAGTTAAGGCGCAAAAGCTAGCCAATCTTACTTATTCGATCATAGAAAAAAGCTGTAATAAGATACTGATAGGAAAAACATACTGGAAAAGTGTAGCACTACCCTCTATATTATATGGAACAAATGTGATTAACTTAACAGAAACGGAAATAGAAAAGTTGCAGAGAATAGAGAATGGAGTGTATAGAAGGATGTTAGGGGGTGTAAGGAATACAGCAATTGTAGCCTTGAGAGGGGATGTAGGAGCATCAGCTATGAAAACAAGGGTAATGGATGGTAAGCTGAGGTACCTTAATAGCATTTTTAAGGGAGAAAAGGACCTACTTACAGCAATAGTCAATGATATGGAAGAAAAAGAGAGGAAGTGGTGGATGCATGTGAAGAAGTATGCTGAAGAATGTGGGATGGCGATGAGAGAAGTCAAGAGATGTACGAAAGAGGACATAAAGAAGAGAACAAGAGAATGGGACACAAGCAAATGGAAGAGTGAAATGGAGTGTAAGGAGAGTTTAATTTTGTATAAAAACTGGAAAAGTGAAATCAAGGAGGAGGAAGTGTATGACAATACATTTTCGTCAATTTTATTATTTAGAGCAAGGACAAACTCATTGGGCTTGAATATAAGAAACAGACACCAAGATGGAAATATAAACTGTGTATTCTGTGATGTAGAAGAAAATGCTAACCACTTTATATTATATTGTCCACAGTTTAGTGATATAAGAATAAAAACAATTGAGCTTCAACAACCATACAAAGAAGATAGTGCACAAACAGTTGGAAAATTCCTTTTTTGTGAAGAGAATATTGAAAATAAGAAAAGTATACTACAACAAATGTGGATGAAAAGAGAAAAACTAGTGAAAATAAGGAACACACAAAACTAAAAGACACAGAGGCGCCGTTGTAAAGGCTATGCCTCACCCCAGAACCTGAACCTGAACCTGAACATAGAAAACCTAGAGAAGGCTGGGGACATCCTGCGGGAATTTCAACTACAAGATGGAAGCAGGTGAGAAGACCTCAATCCATAGAGAGAGAGAGAGAGAGAGAGAGAGAGAGAGAGAGAGAGAGAGAGAGAGAGAGAGAGAGAGAGTAATCGTTTTCATAATAAACTTTTAAATGTGAGAATAAAACTGATATCATTGGTTTATATAATACAGTGTATATATATATATATATATATATATATATATATATATATATATATATATATATATATACCTATCTATCTATCTATCTATCTATATATATATATATATATATATATATATATATATATATATATATATATATATATATATATATGTGTGTGTGTGTGTGTGTGTGTGTGTGCGTGTGTGTTTGTATGTATGTGTGTATAGCAGACAGACCAGGGCACACTCTGCCCATTGAGATACTACCTGTAGTTTTATTGTGTCTTGGTTACGGCTACATTTTCCCTTGCGTACATATAAACCAGATAGTTTGGCCTATTCCTTCTACATTCTCCTCTCTCCTAATATACCCGACAACACAGATTACCATACAACAAAACAATTTTCCTTTGCTCAAGAGATTAATTACTGCAATCTAATTCTTCTGTGGTTATTTTCCTCTTAGTAAGGGTAGAAGAGACTCTTTAGCTATGGTAAGCACCTCTTCTATATGGACTGTCCAAAAAAAAATCTCTAGTATTGAGTAGTGTCATAGTCTTTGTACTATGGTCTTCCACTGAGATGGGGTAGAGTTCTCTTGATTGAGGTGCGCTCTGGCACACCATTCTATCATTTTCTCTTTCCTCTTGTTTTTTTATTGTTTTTATAGTACATAAACGAAAGATTTATCCCAATGTTGTTACTGTTCTTAAAATATTTCATTTTAATTGTTCATTACCTCTCTTTTAGTTTATTTACCTCCTTATTTTGTTTCCTCACTAAGGTATTTTTGCCTATTGGAGCCTTAGGGCATTTCCAACTAGGGTTGTAGCTGAGCTTTTAATAATATATGTATATATATATATATATATATATATATATATATATATATATATATATATATATATATATATATATATATTGATATTTATTTATATATATATATATATATATATATATATATATATATATATATATATATATATATATGCGTGTGTGTGTGTGTGTGTGTGTGTTAAGCCTAAAAATGTAAATTGCCTATTTACGGAAGTAGGCCAGAATTTCGATTATTTATGTTGATAGGCTAATTTAGTTGCCTACATATATATATATATATATATATATATATATATATATATATATATATATATATATATATATATATATATATATATATATAGGCACTGATTGCCTAATGATGTAGAATCAGTTTTATCTTCTTGACAAATATCTTATTTCTAGTTTTAAAAGATTAATTTTCATTTAACTAATAAAATTTCTTAAGTCATGTTTTATTTTATTATTATTATTATTATTTTTTTTTTTTGCAGATCTTTCAAGATTTTTTTTTTTACAAAATCCTAATGATATTAATAATTCATTAAACAGTATAATGTGAACACGTTGGAATACAAGTATTTGAATAAGAAATTTTGTAATAATTGTATAATATCAATGATTGATAGAAGACAGCTTCCTCAATTTGACAGAAGCAATGGTGATCTGCCTAGTAATAAAGGTGTTATCCTCAATAGTGATTAAGGATAGGCTTCACACATCTGGTACCTAAAGCAGGAAGATTAAAGGCAAACTATCAAGAGGGCAATTTGAGCCAATAATCTATAAAGGATTGGAGTATCATCATGTCCCTGACAATGTTGAACTCTCTGTCAGGAAAATTTTCTTTGGCCAAAGTATTCGTGATGGTTCAAGAAAGGCTTACATTGCAATAGGGCTTATCATAACAAGCATGCTATAAATAACTAACAGATATTAACAATTAGAAATGTTATAAATTTAAAAAAAAAAAAACTTACCTTAATTTCCACCAACAATCATTATCTAGAAAACTAATTGTCATCCAGTGACCTTCAAATAAGGCCTATTATACTACCAATTATGAATATTATACTATTATTTCCTAAAAGAAGGTTTTGTATCATAAAGTTTTTACTATATACTGTTTAATGAATTATTATTATCATTATAATTGTGTAATTAATAATATTTTAATAACTGTAATATATATATATATATATATATATATATATATATATATATATATGTATATATATATATATATATATATACACAGTATATATATGAATATATATATATATATATATATATATATATATATATATATATATATATATATATATATATATATATATATGTATATATATATATATACATATAAAACACGTCTTTTGAATTGTTAATATGTGAATATTATAGATATATAAAATGTGGGACCGTTACATTTATTGACGTTAAGATATATTCATACCTAAAGTAATGTATTATTTGTCTCATTTATTATATGTGTGCCTTGTAAATAAATGCCCCCCCTATGTACTCATGTGTATATGCACCATATTAAATTGTTATTATGCATAGTTATCTATTAATTATTAAGTATGGCAACACCCGCGAAGACATGGCAACAATGTACTTCCCAGCCTCGGGGCATCACACAGTGACATTGTGCTTGTATTATCGTTCGTCACCCACGGCAGACGTGTTTCCTGCCTGTTGTATTTAGTTCTTGTATTGCACCTTCTCAATAGACCTTACGTTGATTTCAAGATTGTGTTTCCATCCCAGCCTCGTAGGAACACCCCCAACAAATATCAATTATTCGTTTAAAATTGAGAAGAAAAATAATATTGAAAAAGAATGAAATAGTTTTTACATCAAAAGGCAATTCGTTGCTTATTTATATAATAAGGCAATATAGCGTCTGTTAACGTCAAAAAGGAATTTATATGATTTTGCTTAACAGAGACACACACACACACACACACACACACATATATATATATATATATATATATATATATATATATATATATATATATATATATATATATATTATATATATATATATATATATATATATATGTATATATATATGTATATATATACATATATATATATATATATATATATATATATATATATATATATATATGTATATATATATATATATATATATATATATATATATATATATATATATTATTACTATCCAAGCTACAAACCTAGTTGGAAAAGCAAGATGCTATAAGCCCAGGGGCTCCAACAGGGAAAAATAGCCCAGTGAGGAAAGGAAATAGGGAAATAAAGAAATGAAGAAAACAAATTAACAATAAATCATTCTAAAATAAGTAACAACGTCAAAACAGACATGTCATATATAAACTATTAACAACATCAAAAACAAATATGTCATAAATAAACTATAAAAAGACTCATGTCCGCCTGGTCAACAAAAAAGCATTTGCTCCAACTTTGAACTTTTGAAGTTCTACTGATTCAACCACCCGATTAGGAAGATCATTCCACAACTTGGTAACAGCTGGAATAAAACTTCTAGGGTACTGCGTACTATTAAGCCTCATGATGGAGAAGGCCTGGCTATTAGAATTAACTGCCTGCCTAGTATTACAAACAGGATAGAATTGTCCAGGGAGATCTGAATGTAAAGGATGGTCAGAGTTATGAAAAATCTTATGCAACATGCATAATGAACTAATTGAACGACGGTGCCAGAGATTAATATCTAGATCAGGAATAAGAAATTTAATAGACCGTAAGTTTCTGTTCAACAAATTAAGATGATAATCGGCAGCTGAAGACCAGACAGGAGAACAATACTCAAAACGAGGTAGAATGAAAGAATTAAAACACTTCTTCAGAATAGATTGATCATCGAAAATCTTGAAAGACTTTCTCAATAAGCCTATTTTTTGTGCAACTGAAGAACACACAGACCTTATATGTTTCTCAAAAGTAAATTTGCTGTCGAGAATCACACCTAAAATTTTGAAAGAGTCATAAAAATTTAAAGAAACCTTATCAATACTGAGATCTGGATGTTGAGGAGCCACCGTCTTTGACCTACTTACAATCATACAGCGAGAGAGAGAGAGAGAGAGAGAGAGAGAGAGAGAGAGAGAGAGAGAGAGAGAGAGAGAGAGAGTATATATATATATCTATATATATATATATATATATATATATATATATATATATATATATATATATATATATATATATATATATTTATATATATATTGTATATATATATATATATATATATATATATATATATATATATATATATATATATATATATATATATGTTTACACATACATATATATGTATATATATATATATATATATATATATATATATATATATATATATATATATATATATAAATTTCAAAAAAGCCATATATATATTAATACATTGAAGTCTGGATTCTCTTAACGACCTCGGGATCAGGGCCCCAGGTGGAATCGCCCAAAGACTATAATATCAGACCGGCAGGACTTTGAACCCTCGTCCAGGATATCTGTATGCCTGGACGAGGGTTCAAATCCCCGCTGGTCTGATATTATAGTCTTTGGGCGATTCCGCCAGGGGCTCTGATCCTGAGGTCGTTAAGAGAATCCAGACTTTAATGTATTAATATATATGGCTTATTTGAAATATAAAAAGAAACACGTTTAAATGTGCAAAAATGTTTCATATACATACATATATATATATATATATATATATATATATATATATATATATATATATATATATATATATACTGTATATGCATATATATTAAAAGAAAAAATATCGTAAATAACAAAAGGAACCTATTTCAGAACCAAACTTCAGAAACCAACCTGTTTGAGCTAAGGTTTCAACGACGCTTAGTTTCTATTCGCTATTACATGTTAACAAAAACAGAAAGTATACTTATCGAATTTGACTTTCCAAATTGATGGCTCCTTGGAGTATATGAAGTTGGTTCCTTCTTGTAATTCAAATCACTTAATTTAACTTCAGAGAAAGCACTGTCCTTCATGCGGAGGTTTGAATGCTAATGACTCTGAGGGAAAGTATTCTCCCCATTTTATTTTTTCCGCCCGACCGCACATTAATGAACTAGTTTTTTGGAAGAGCTAAACGGTAACAATTATTTACGACCGTGCAACTCTACTAGTAATTTAATTCGCGGCATCTCTCAAATATTTGTACTAATTATTTATACTATCATTTATAATTTTCAATCTATTACCTATTTATTTATTAATTATTTATCTAATTTAAAAATAATGAAATATACTTCACAATACTTAATCAATTTAATTTTTATTTCGCCTCTTATTATACACTAAACAAGTTCGACACACATTTCCATGCCAACCCTGAAATTTCTTTTATTTTATAACATTTACTGAATCTTTTATACGAAGGTTTGTTGTTTTTATTTTCCTATTTTATATCCTTATTTCTTCGTTTTCCTTTTTATTGAGTCTTTTATACCAGGTTTTATTGTTTTTTATTTACATATTTTCTGTGTTAATGTTTTCGTTTTCTTTTTTATTGAGTCTTTTATACGAGGTTTTGTTGATTTTATTTTCTTATATTATCAGCTGATTTCTTCGTTTTCCTTTTTCATTGAGTCTGTCATACCAGGTTTTATTGTTTTTATTTTCCGATTTTCTAAGTTAATGTTTTCGTTTTCTTTATTTATTGAGTTTTTTTACCAGATTTTGTTCTTTTTATTTTTCTATTTTATCTGTTAATTTCTTTGTTTCTCTTTTATTTATTCATTCTTTTATACCAAGTTTTATTATTTCTATTTTCCTATTTTCCATGCTATTGACTTTATTTTCCTTTTTCCGAAATGATTTATTTTTTTATACTAGTCTTCATTGCTTTTATTTTTCTATTTTTACTTATTATGTTTTAATTTTCCCTGTTTTATTTTTAATTTATTGTTTTATTTCAGGTTGTATTAGTTTTATTTTCCTATTTCCTATGCTAATGTCTTCGTTTTCCTATTTTATTTTTAATCTTTTCTATTATAAGTCTTTATTGTTTTAATTTTCCAATTTTCTCTGCTGATGTCTTCGTTATATGTTTTGAAATCTTCAATATTTTGTAGCTGTTGAATTTGTGTTTTCTGAATAAGGAATTTAACAAACACAAACTCAATAACTTCAAAGTAATGGTTTCTCTGTATTATTATTTTGTGTACATACTGTATTATTATTATTATTATTATTATTATTATTATTATTATTATTATTATTATTATTATTATTATTATTATTATTATTATTGTTGTTGTTGTTGTTACTTGTCATTTTGTTAACAAATAAATGAAGAATGAGCAAATTGGTCTCGATGGAATTCAGTATTTATGGTAATCTCTTCTCATTTCGGTGAATTACTACGAAAATTCCTTAACAAATTGACACATAAAATTCAATGAAACAACCCAGGTATCATTTTTTTTTAATCATTTCTTCTATATCC
>NC_090727.1:105429919-105432419 GCF_036898095.1 Palaemon carinicauda | reverse complement strand
TAGAAATCTATGTTCGTATTGATAATTTTGAGTATCTCCGTATGCTTTCCAGGGGCTAGTTCCTCATTAACTGTAAGTTACTGTAGACTTTTAGGATGTATAAACTTTTTAGCTGGAAATATTCACAAAGAAAATTACCCAGTAGGAGAATACTGTCATTATTGTATATCATATGTTGAACTGCAGACATTACTAAAAGGTGTCAATACGTTCCCTCAACAAAATCTTTTAACCTCTTATTAAACCTTTGTTTCAACTTCATTTCTTCCATTTCCAACTTTTAACTTTTACTTTACAATGTCACTACAGCCCAGTTGCACCTAAAAGCTGAATGACCTAGATACCCCAGAATCCTGGTCATATTCTCCAGATTATATAAATCCAACTAAAAGTAAATGAAATCACTGAGCGGTATTATTATTATTATTATTATTATTATTATTATTATTATTATTATTATTATTAGCTAAGCTACAATCCTAGTTGGAAAAGCAAGATGCTATAATCCTAAGGGCTCCAACAGGAAAAAAAATAGCCCAGTGAGGAAAGGAAATACGGAAATAAATAAACAATATAAGAAGCAATGAAAATTAAAATAAAGTATTTTAAAAACATTAACAACATTAAAACAGATATTCGATACATAAAGAATAAAAGGACTTATGTAAGTGGATCCATCTTTTGGATCTTAGATTGAAGGGAAATAAAGAACATTAATACTGCTACCTTTGGATTGTTACTCTAGGTTTACAAATCTCCTTTCCAACTAGGACTCTTCCTCACTGAGAGGTTTTAGTTTGTTGCTACGTCATGTTTGTTTTAGGTGATTTTCGTTCTTTAGCCCAGGTTAGCCAGGTGTACCTGAATCTAAATGGGATAATACGTGCCCAAGTTTCTATTTCCAAATGACTCTGGTTTCTACAAAGGTTTTTGAGCCTAGTAAGACATTATTGCCCTTACTCAGTTGATGAGTCAACTGCAGGAAGGAAATTCGATATATTATGCATAGTTGGTATGATAGATAAAGGATATCATGTATTTTTGTTCAATGTGTAGTCAGGAAGCATATTTCTTTTAAACTCTATTGCTAGTTGTATTCGCCAATGTTTGAAAAGAAATTATTTAATGCCTTCTCTTAACTCTAAAAGCTTTTCCAATGGGCTACTTTTGTTTAGAGATTTTTTTCTATAAGAACCAGTTAAAAAATATTACCTGATTGAAATAAAGATTTTGATTCTGAAAATTATACTCAAATTATTATTTTTCTGTAAACAATTTGACCCAGTATTAAGTCAAACATCGGGGAAAATGTGCATTTATAATTTCCTTAACTAATTTAACTAAGGTTGCTCTGAAATGTAGAGAAAAATATTAGTTATATATATATATATATATATATATATATATATATATATATATATATATATGTGTGTGTGTGTGTGTGTGTATATATATGTATATATATTTATATATATATATGTGTATATATTTATATGTATATATATGTATATATATGCATACATATATATATATATATATATATATATATATATATATATATATGTATATATGTATGTATATATATGTATGTACATATATGTATATATGTAGGTATATATATGTATATATATGTAGGTGTATATATATATATATATATATATATATATATATATATATATATATATATATATGTATATATGTATATACATGTATGTATATATATATATATATATATATATATATATGTATATATATATATATATATATTATTACTATCCAAGCTACAACCCTAGTTGGAAAAGCAAGATGCTATAAGCCCAGGGGCTCCAACAGGGAAAAATAGCCCAGTGAGGAAAGGAAATAAGGAAATAAATAAATGAAGAGAACAAATTAACAATAAATCATTCTAAAATAAGTAACAACGTCAAAACAGACATGTCATATATAAACTATTAACAGCATCAAAAACAAATATATCATAAATAAACTATAAAAGACTCATGTCCGCCTGGTCAACAAAAAAGCATTTGCTCCAACTTTGAACTTTTGAAGTTCTACTGATTCAATCACCCGATTAGGAAGATCATTCCACAACTTGGTAACAGCTGGAATAAAACTTCTAGAGTACTGCATAGTATTGAGCCTCGTGATGGAGAAGGCCTGGCTATTAGAATTAACTGCCTGCCTAGTATTACGAACAGGATAGAATTGTCCAGGAAGATCTGAATGTAAAGGATGGTCAGAGTTATGAAAAATCTTATGCAACATGCATAATGAACTAATTGAACGACGGTGCCAGAGATTAATATCTAGATCAGGAATAAGAAATTTAAATATATATATGTGTGTGTGTATGTGTGTGTGTGATTTACATGAATACATTAACCTTTGATATAAAAATAAAAGCTGTCTTGTCTCATAAAAGAAACGCTCTTTAAAACAAACTTGAGCTTAAAACTTTTAAAAAAGTATTTTCTTTTTAATATCGGCCGTATTAAGA
>NC_090727.1:105419919-105424919 GCF_036898095.1 Palaemon carinicauda | reverse complement strand
TCATTCAAAAAAGAGTATTCAACTTAGGATTTTAATCCTCAGGCTGGCCTAAGCGACAACTTTGCTACTCTTAGATCACAGGGGAGGCGTTACATGTCTCAGTCTCACTCTCCGCCCTGGATTCTGTAATTAGAGACATGGTATAATAACAGTTGACAAAAAATCATAGTAAATAAAACTAAACCATTTCCTATGGAAAAGAAAAATATAAGCTAGGACCAGGGACGGCCAGGCAATGGCTGCTGATGACTCGGTAGGTAGCCTTATATGCTCCCCAAATCCCACGTCCTTAATCACAAGGATGGTGAAGTTACAGACATTACAAGAAGCTATCGAGCTTGAGCGGGTCTCGAACCCTAGTCTAGCAGATCGCGAGGCAGGGACGTTTCCAATAGGCAACCCACAAGGCCTAAGTAAATAATGTATCCTTGTTTGACTTTAGGTGGTAGAGAGCTACTCTTTGAATCTGTATCAAATGCTGTAAAATACTCTTTGTGCCCAAAGGAAAATGATATCAGTGACTTTTTATTATTATTATTATTATTACTATTATTATTATTATTATTATTACTACTACTACTACTACTACTACTACTACTACTACTACAGTTGGAAAAGCAGGATGCTAATAGCCTAAGGGCTCCAACAGGGAAAATAGCCCAGAGAGGAAAGGAAATAGGGAAATGACCTAAAAGAGAAGTTTAAGAGCAATACAAACATTAGAATAAATTTCAAAATAACATGAGGAAGAGAAATAAGATAGTGCCCGAGTGTACCCTCAAGCAAGAGAACCCTTATCCTAAGGAAGCAAACGTAATATAAAAATGTTAGGAGATTTGAATTTATCTGTCTTATCTGTTTCATCGTTTATCTATCTATATATATTTTGGAGGCCCCACTACCGGCTCTCATATCAGTTCATTTGCAAAACTCACTTTATTTGTCCACTTTTTTATGAAATTTTATTAGACCTAGTGTGCGGTGTCACAGGTACGTTCTAACTAGCTTTTTTCCTTAAACGTCTCGAAGTCTTCGATCTTTTTAAATTCTTGAACAACCTATTAATTAAACCGAGTGCAGCAGAGCTACGACTATATTGATTAAGTTTAATCAAATTATATAACTTTTCTGTAAGGGAGAAAGCCTTAGGCCTCAATTCAATCAGACGAAAACTAATTGAAACAGTCTCTACATTCCTTCAACCTTTATTCCAAAACTTTGGAATTACTTTCCCTCTTAAAAGACTATCGGCATTCCATAATGTCTTGAGATAGGAGAGGACCGCCCGATGATAAGACTCTAAGGGAAATGTCTCGTACAAAGCTTTGCTCTTTCCATTGACGTTAGTCTGTGATCGTCCGACATCAAAGATGAATCAATAGGTTTTGAACAATTAGTTCTCTAGGGTTGTTGTGGCCTGATTGGTAACGTCTCTGTCTGGTGTTTGCCTGACTCGTTAGTGCCATTAGTATCTGCAACCTTAACATCCTTGTGAGCTAAGATTGAGGGGTTTGGGGGAGCCTATAGGTTATCTGTTGAGTCATCAGTGCCTGGCCCTCCCTGGTCCTAGCTTGGGTGGAGAGGAGACTTGGGCGCTGATCATATGTATATATGGTCAGTCTCTAGGGCATTGTCCTTATTGCTAGGTCAATGTCACTGTCCCTTGCCTCTGCCGTTCATGAGTGACCTTTAAACCTTTAAGGAGAATGTCTTAGGATGGCTAACGACGTTGCCAGCAGTCTCCATATTTCCCACAATACCCACAGGTACTGTGTGGGAATTAATCCTAAAAAAAAACACTACTCATTGACCGCATATGCCCCTTCACTTCTTAGCTTTGGAACTCTCTTCCTTCTTTGGTTCTCCCAGTCGCTTATAACCTTCCATCTCTCGAGAAGTGTGTCTTAGCTTTCTCCTGTGCTAAGATTTAATTTTGAATTTTGGTTTTTCAGGGCCCAATTTTTGGATTACTCCTTGTAGGAATAAGTTAGGAAAAAAGCAAAAATATTGACAAATATGTAAATTAATTGGAAGATAAAAAAGCAAATGAATATTGATTCATTTGTAAAATTAAGTCTCATGTCATTCAAAAAAATGTTTAACCAGATTACTTTAAAGGTGTTGGGTTTCGACACCAATTTTGTCAGAACCTCAGTTGGCTAGTCCCTAGATGCCAAACCACAGCAGTAACCTCCCTAGCAAACAGCTTAAACTCAAGGGTCGAGGTGGGGGCTTGAACAGCTGTTCAAGCGAAGGCAAGACTTGGTGCGGTATAAATAAGTGAATCCAATGTATCTGTTTATTCTATTATGTAAACTTTATTTATTTTTCATATTTACATGAAAAATAAATAGATCAAAAGAGTCAAACGACTGAATGATATGTTGCCAGCGGTACTTTAGTAATTCTAGTACAACTATTTCTAATTATCAGAATAATTATCACAATTATTATTATGATTAAAGCTATTTGAGCTATGAGAATAAAAACCAATAGATGTTAGTTTGGAAGAGTCCATAGTTCCACACCAAGGCTCTTATCATCTTACTCAAACTCTTTAGGTAAGAGCCCGTGCTGAGGCTCATTCTAAGCCAACCAACCAATTATTCCTTATGACGATGCTTTTTGTTGTTGTTGTTCTTGTTGTTGTTGTCCATGTTATTTTTGCTGAGGTTGTTGTTTATTCTTTGGGGGGGTTGTTGTTGTTGCTGTTGTTTTTGTTGGGTTGTTGTTATTTTTTGTAGTTGTTGTTTTTTGTAGTTGATGTTTTTGTTGGGGTTCTTGTTGTTGTTGATTTTGTTGGGGTTGTTGTTGTTTTTGTTGGGGTTGTTGTCCGTGTTATTTTTGCTGAGGTTGTTGTTGTTGTTGTTTTTTTTGGGGGGGGTTGTTGTTGTTTTTGTTGGGTTCTTGTTGTTTTTGTTGGAGTTGGGTTGTTGTTATTTTTTGTAGTTGTTGTTTTTTGTAGTTGATGTTTTTGTTGGGGTTCTTGTTGTTGTTGGTTTTGTTGGGGTTGTTGTTGTTTTTGTTGGGGTTGTTGTCCGTGTTATTTTTGCTGAGGTTGTTGTTGTTGTTGTTTTTTTTTTGGGGGGGGGTTGTTGTTGCTGTTGTTTTTGTTGGGTTCTTGTTGTTTTTTTTGGAGTTGGGTTGTTGTTATTTTTTGTAGTTGTTGTTTTTTGTAGTTGATGTTTTTGTTGGGGTTCTTGTTGTTGTTGATTTTGTTGGGGTTGTTATTGTTTTTGTTGGGGATGGGGTTGTTGTTGTTGTTATTGTTGTGCGACATGTAAAGCAGCTTCTTTTGTACCCCCATGAAAATCAACACAATAATTCAAGAAGAAAAAAACTGAAGAGGGACACATTTTTTGTTGACCAGGCGGACATGAGTCTTTTTATAGTTTATTTATGACATATTTGTTTTTGATGTTGTTAATAGTTTATATATGACATGTCTGTTTTGACGTTGTTACTCTTTTTAGAATGATTTATTGTTAATTTGTTCTCTTCATTTATTTATTTCCTTATTTCCTTTCCTCACTTGGCTATTTTTCCCTGTTGGGGCCCCTGGGCTTGTAGCATCTTGCTTTTCCAACTAGGGTTGTGGCTTGGATAATAATAATAATAATAATAATAATAATAATAATAATAACAATAACAATATTTGACTATCATTAAATTTCTTACATTTTTAAATGGTTTTACGATAGAATGTGAAATAGGAGGAAAAAGCAAAAGAATCTCTTAATCTCTCTCTCTCTCTCTCTCTCTCCTCTCTCTCTCTCTCTCTCTCTCTCTCTCAATGACAAAAATCTATTTGATATTATCCATCCAAGCGCTAGGCGGGGCAGCCGGCCATCACCATCCAGCCAGCGGCAGTCGGGGCGGCCAGGCAACGGCAGCCAGGGTACCCAACCAGGGGCACCCAGGGAAGCCGGCCAGTAGCAGCCGTGGAAGCAGTGGCACCCGGCCAGCGGAAGCCAGGGCAGCCGGCCGGTGGCACCGGGCCAGCAGCACTCGGGGCAACTAGCCAGGGGTACCCGAGGCAGCCGACCAGGGGCAGCCGGCCAGCGATAGTCGGTCAGCGGCAGCCGGCCAGCGATAGCCGGGGTGTGGCAACCAGGCAGTGATAGCCGAGCAGCGGCAGCCGGCCAGAGTCAGCCGGGTCAGCCAGGCCGCAGCAGCTGTGGCAGCCAAGAAGTGGCAGCCTGCCAGGGATAGCCGTGCAGCGGCAGCCGAGGCAGCCAAACCAGCAGGAGCCGGCCAGAGGCAGTCGGGGCCGGCGTCCAGCAGTAGCCGGCCAGGGATAGCCGTGCAGCGGCAGCCGGGCATCCAGGCAGCGGCAGCCTGGGCAGCCGGCCAGCAAGAGCCAGGGCTGCTGGGCAGAGGCACTTGGGGCTGGCGGCCAGCGGCAGCCAAGGACGACGGCCAGCAGCAACCCTGGCAGCCAGTGGCAGCCTGCCCTCCGCCCTCCGCACAGCCGAGGCCGCCAGCCAGCGGCAGCCGGGAGCGCCGGCCAGCGGCAGCCGGGAGCGCCGGCCACCGGCAGCCGGGAGAGACGGCCAGCGGCAGCGGGAAGTGCCGGGCAACGACAGCCGGGACCGCCGGACAGCGGCAGCCGGGATCGTTGTTCCAGGCGGCAGCCGGGTCAGTCTCCCAGCGGTAGCCAGCCAGCCCGCGGTCGCGGGGGCAGCCGGCCAGCAGCAGCCATGGTGACCGCCCAGCGGCAGCGGGGGCTGCCTATCATCGGCAGCCGGCCTGGGCAGCGGTGCTAGACAGGCAGCGGGGCCAGCTGAACTGTGGCAGCAGTGCTAGACGGGCAGCGGGGGCAGCCGGCCAGCGACAGCAGTGGCAGCTGGCCAGCGGTAGCCGGACGATCCGGCCAAAGGCAGCCGGGGCACCCGCCCAGCGCCAGCGGCCACCCAGAGCAGCCGGCCAGCGCCAGCGGCCGCCCAGGGCAACCGGCCAGCGCCAGCGGCCGCCCAGGGCAGCCGGCCAGCCACAGCGGC
>NC_090727.1:105414919-105417419 GCF_036898095.1 Palaemon carinicauda | reverse complement strand
ATATATATATATATATATATATATATATGTATATATATATATATATATATATATATATATAGAGAGAGAGAGAGAGAGAGAGAGAGAGAGAGAGAGAGAGACTAGTTACAGACTGAATTAGCTGAAGGTAAATAATTCCTTAAGACAAATTGAATACTGATATAACATGACTTGTCATTACTTAAATTGATCAGTTGTAGCAGAAGTGATAATGAATAATGAGGGAATGAGAACATAAGACGAATTTAAATAACCAATCACAGACAGACACACACACATATACACTATTATTCTTTGAAATTTTCAGGCAAGGAGGGTTTCAATACGACCCAAATCACGAAACCGCAAAGATCATTTTAATATCTTTTTAAATTGGTGATCGGACATTTTCAGTTAACTTTTTAATCCGCAAAAATTGAGGTTTACTTATCGAGATAGAGATGTACTAAAGGCAATCAGTTCTTATTACTTCCCTCTCTCTTTGACTAATATTTATCATTGTTTCTTCTTATTCCCCTTCTTTCCATCCCTATCGTTTCCTGTATCCCAATTCTTTCCCCTGAGTTCGGTCCTGGGAATAATGGCTCGCTTTTTCCTAGAGTCTGAGGGGGGGGGGGGGGCGGCAGGAGAAGGCCTCCTGTCAATCAGATGGTTTGTGTGGTAATGAAATTACTGCTGTTGCAAAAGAATTGGGATACAGGAAAAGATATGGATTGAAACAATGATAAATAATGAACAAAGGGGGGGGGGAGGAGTAAGAATTGATTGCCTTGACGTACATCTTTATCTTGGTAAATAAACCTCCCTTTTCGCGGATTAAGAAAAATTGATTGAAAATGTCCGATTGCCAATTTAAAAAGATATTAAAATGGTCTTTGTAGTTTCGTAACTTGCGTCCAATTGGAGACGCCCTCATCTGGATATTTCTAAAACAATAATGTGCGTGTGTGTGTGTGTCTGTGGTGATTATCTAAATTCAGCTTGTGCCCTCATTATCTCATTATTCATTATCGCTTCTGCTACGACTGATCAATTTAAGTAATGACAAGTCATGTTATGTCAGTATTCAATTTGTCTTAAGGAATTATTTACCTTTAGTTAATACAGTCAGCAACTACTAGACTCTCTCTCTCTCTCTCTCCTCTCTCTCTCTCTCTCCTCTCTCTCTCTCTCTCTCTCTCTCTCTCTCTCTCTCTCTCATAAAATATAACAGAATGGGTCCCTAATAATTACAAAAGAAGCAGTGGAAGGGATCCAACAGGGAAAATAGCCTAGTGAGGAAAGGAAATAAGGAAATAAATGAACTACATGTGCGTATCACTGCCAATTGCTACCAGAACACCTTTATTTTTCAATTTAATCAAACAATGCAAAGAGCCATTGTAATATCAGTACTGGTCAAAGCATTAATACAGGTTTGACACTTCAATGATTGTTGCGGTTTAAGAGTAAAACTTATGCAATTTTCAAAGCAAAATCTTTATATTATTGACCTTGATTATAAGCATCCTAATGACGTTTTTTCTTGTTCAAATGAGTTTATGTAAATATACCTGAAAATGGAAGAAATGGAGTAATTCTGAACAAAGAATTTTCTATGAAAACATATATTCTAAGTCTTCGTTTTCTCGATGCGAATGTACCCCTAGCAACGGTTAGACCCAAATTAGGTGTGCACATTCTCATGGGCTTAAAGGTCCCTCATAAATGGTAGAGACAAGGGACAGGATAATGCCAAAGAGGCTGATCTTAGATGCAGAAGCTCAGCACCCTAGTCACCTCTCCATTAAGCTAGGAGCAGGGAGGACAAGGCAAAGGCTGCTGATGACTCACCAGGTAGACCTATAGGCTAACCCCCAAAGCCCACATACCTAGCTCACAAAGATATTGAGGTTACAGACACTACTAGAAGCTATCGAGCTCAAGTAGATCTTGAACTCTTGTCCAATAGATTGGCAGGCAGTGATTTCTCCAATAAGCTACCACAAGCAAAGTAGATAATATCGCCTAAAAAATAGATGCCTGTAATAACAATTATTTGGGGATTTGAATAAAAGTATTAATGAAGTGTAGGAATTTGCACACAGCTGTAGATGTCTAAAAGGACAGATCATGTTTATGTAACTGCACGAGCCAGGATTCATAGTGGATATCTCTGCACCTATAACCATTGTATCACCTTCTACTCAACTTTCTAGCAGGTAAAAAAACTCTAATTATACCTACTGAGCTTAAGGTGATGCATACAAGATGTTTTGTAGGTAGTATTAACTGAAAATGTATGTTAACGATAACCTTCTAGAAACTTCTAAAATATCGTCCCTTAAAGGACCTGGAAATGACTTTATCTACACAAATGCAGACGTCATTGATGCAGAGGAGACATATGTATAACGGCATATGCAATTGATTCATAGCAAGAAACCAAGACGTCCATGACTGTGGGTTTCAGTCCATCCCAAGCCCAGTAATTCCGAGAGACCCATTGAAATCTCCCGAA
>NC_090727.1:105394588-105409588 GCF_036898095.1 Palaemon carinicauda | reverse complement strand
TCATCGAGAGAGAGAGAGAGAGAGAGAGAGATGAGAGGAATTTGTCTCCGCGTAAAAGAATTAAGAGATTCTCTTGCCTTTTTCTCCTATTTCACATTCTATCGTAAAACCGATTTAAAAATGAGAAAAATTTAATGATAGTCAAATATTGAGAAAATGTGGCCCTGTACCTTTTTTTCCTTCTTGAATTATTGTGTTGATTTTCATGGGGGTACAATAGAAGCTGCTTTACATGTCGCACAACAATAACAACGACCCCATCCTCAACAAAAACAACAAGAACCCAACAAAAACAACAACAACAACAACCCCAACAACAACAACCAAAAGCATCGTCATAAGGAAGAATTGGTTGGTTGGCTTAGAATAAGCTGACCTTGCCTCAGCACGGGCCCTTGCCTAAAGAGGCTGAGGGAGATGATAAGAGCCTTGGTGTGGAACTATGGACTCTTCCAAACCAACATCTATTGGTTTTTATTCTCATAGCTCAAATAGCATTAGTTATAATAATAATTGTGATAATTATTCTAATAATTAGAAATATTCGTACTAGAATTACTAAAGTACCGCTGACAACATATCATTCAGTCGTTTGACTCTTGTTTTATCTATTTATTTTTCATATAAATATGAAAAATAAATAAAGTTTACATAATAAAATAAACAAATACTTTGAATTCACTTATTTGTACCGCACCGAGCCTTGCCTTCGCATGAACAGCTGTTCAAGTTCCCTTGAGTTTAAGCCGTTTGCTAGGGAGGTTACTGCTGTGGTTTGGCATCTAGGGAGGAGGGTAGACTACCCAACTGACATTCTTACGAAATTGGATTCGAAACCCGACACTTTCAACCTTTAAAGTCATCTGGTTAATAATTTTTTTAAATGACATGAAACTTAATTTTACAAATGAATCAATATTCATTTGCTTTTTTATCTTCCAATTAATTTACATATTTATCAATGTTTTTGTTTTTTTCCTAACTTATTCCTACAAGGAGTAATCCAAAAAATGGGCCCTGAAAAATCAAAATTCAAAATTAAATCTTAGCACAGGAAAAAGTTAAGACACACTTCTCGAGAGATGGAAGGTTATAAGCGACTTAGAAAAACAGAGAAGGAAGAGAGTTCCAAAGCTAAGAAGTAGAGGGGCATAAGCGGTTAATGAGTAGTGGATTTTTAGGATTATTTCCCTAAAAGTACCTGAGGGTAATGTGGGAAATATGGAGACTGCTGGCAACGTCGTTAGCCATCCCAAGACATTCTCCTTGAATTCAGGCTTAAAGGTCACTCATGAACGGAAGAGGCAAGGGACAGTGGCATTGACCTAGCAATTAGGACAATGCCCTAGAGACTGACCATATATTATATGATCAGCGCCCGAGCCTCCTCTCCTCCCAAGCTAGGACCAGGGAGGGCCAGGCACTGGCTGCTGATGACTCAGCAGAAAGACCTATAGGCTCCCCGAAACTCCACAAACTTAGGTCACTAGGATGGTAAGGTTGCAGACACTAATAGCACTAACGAGTCTGACTGGGATTCGAACCCCCGTCAGGCAAACACTACACAGAGACGTTACCAATGAGGCCACAACAACTCTAGAGAACTAATTGTTCAAAACCTATTGATTCATCTTTGATGTCGGACGATCACAGACTAACGTCAATGGGAAGAGCAAAGCTTTGTATGAGAGGATTCCCTCAGAGTCTTATCCTCAGGCGGTCCTCTCTTATCTCAAGACATTATGGAATGCCGATAGTCTTTTAAGAGGGAAAGTAATTCCAAAGTTTTGGTATAAAGGTTGAAGGAATGTAGAGACTGTTTCAATTAGCTTTCCTCTGATTGAATTAAGGCCTAAGGCTTTCTCCCTTGCAGAAAGTTATATAATTTGATTAAACTTAATTAATATAGTCGTAACTCTGTTGCACTCGGTTCAATTAATAGGATGTTCAAGAATCTAAAAAGACCGAAGACTTGGAGACGTTCAAGGAAAAAAAATCAAAATGGCTAGTTAGAACGTAACTGTGACACCGCACACTAGGTCTAATAAAATTTCATAAAAAAGTGAACAAATAAAGTGAGTTTTGCAAATGAGCTGCTATGAGAGCCGGTAGTAGGGCCTCCAAATATATATAGATAGATAGACAGATATATAAACGATGAAACAGATAAGACAGATAAATTCAAATCTTCTAACATTTTTATATTACGTTTGCTTCCTTATGATAAGGGTTCTCTTGCTTGAGGGTACACTCGGGCACTATCTTATTTCTCTTTGTCATGTTATTTTGAAATTTATTTTAATGTTTGTATTGTTCTTAAACTTCCCTATTTCCTTTCCTCTCTGGGCTATTTTCCCTGTTGGAGCCCTTGGACTATTGGCATCTTGCTTTTTCAACTGTAGTAATAATAATAATAATAATAATAATAATAATAATAATAATAAAAAGTCATTGATATCATTTTCCTTTGCGAACAGAGAGTATTTCACAGCTTTTGATGTAGATTCAAAGAGTAGCTCTCTACCACCTAAAGTCAAACATGAATATATTATTTACTTAGGCCTTATGGGTTGCCTATTGGAAACGTCCCTGCCTTGCGATCTGCTAGACTAGGGTTCGAGACCCGCTCAAGCTCGATAGCCTCTCGTGATTAAGGACGTGGGATTTGGGGAGCATATAAGGCTACCTGCCGAGTCATCAGCAGCTATTGCCTGGCCGTCCCTGGTCCTGGCTCATATTTTTCTTTTCCATAGGGAATGGTTTGGTTTTATGTACTGTGACTTTTTGTCAACTGTTATTATACCATGTCTCTAATTACAGAATCCAGGGCGGAGAGTGAGACTGAGACATGTAACGCCTCCCCTGTGATCTAAGAGTAGCAAAGTTGTCGCTCAGGCGAGCCTGAGGATGAAAATCCTAAGTTGAGTACTTTTTTTGAATGATTTGTTTTACTCAAAGGAAGTCTTTGGATTTCAGTTGCTAATGTGTAACCTTTGGATATTTTGGTTCTTAATTCTTGTTGCCTAAAGTTGTCAAGATATGCATTGTTCCCAGAATTACTTGCCATAATTTTTGCTTTATACCTATGAAACCTTTATCAGTAATTTGTTTACTCATATTTACTCGTATGTATTGGTTTTCAGAGTTAAATACTGCCATTTTTGTTCTCTTTCTTTTTAGAGTATTAATCTTTTTGAGTTTGTTTTTGGTTTCATTTAATCACATTATATATCTTGTGTATTTATGTGGTTATAGTTCCTATTTTACTCATAATTAAAAGCACAACTACTGTAATGAAATATGTGAACTTGCTTTGTTCAGACTTTGTAGTTTGTTGCTATTTTTTTTTTTGGGGGGGGGGGGGAAGTTGAGATTTTGTGCACCCAGAGCGAACTGCAGTAGAATAGTAATGTCGGGGTTTGGGTTTAAAGTAAATTTTGATGGGAATGTTTTTTTTTTTTTTTCCAGCAGTAACTGTAAGTTGGTGGGGGGGGGGGGGGATTTGTCACGTAGGCCCCGCTTGAAACCCCAGTTGGAGGTCATGTAAATGACCTCTGCCTGTTGGTTCGCCTGGGAATGCATGCTGTCTCAGCTTCCACCGGCGACAGGATTCTGTCATCGTGTCAATCTGCAGACAAAGGGTTTTTTCTGTCACCTCATTGTTCTTGCAGATTGCTTGGGAGAGCAACAGCCACGAGACGAAGGCCTTCCGGATAAGCATACCTCAAAACCCCTAGGACACGTGGTATCTCCCCCATGGACGCCATGTGCCACGACCGGCGGTGTGCCACGCCTGGTAGTTAGTCGGGTTATTATTATTAGTATTATTATTATTATTATTATTATTTTTATCATTATTATTATTAAATGCTAAGCTACAACCCTAGTTGGAAAAGCAGGGTGCTATAAGACCAGGGGCCCCAACAGGGAAAATAGCTCAGTGAGGAAAGGAAATAAGGAAAAATAAAATATTTTAAGAATAGTAACAATATTGAAATAAATATTTCCTATTTAAACTATAAAAACTTTAACAAAACAGGCAGAAGAGAAACTAGATAGAAAAGTGTGCACGAGTGTACCCTCAAGCAAGGGAACTCTAACCCAAAGCAGTGTAAGACCATGGTACAGAAGCTATGGCACTACCCAAGAATAGAGAACAATGGTTTGATTTTGGAGTGTCCTTCTCCTAGAAGAGCTGCTTACCATAGCTAAAGAGTCTCTTCTACCCTTACAAAGAGGAAAGTAGCCACTGAACAGATACAGTGCAGTAGTTAACCCCTTAGGTGAAGAAGAATTGTTTGGCAATCTCAGTGTTGTCAGGTGTATGGGAACATAGGAGAATCTGTAAAGAATGGGCCAGACTATTCGGTGTCTTTGTAACCAGAGAGAAGGGTCCTATGTAGTACTGTCTGGCCAGTCAAAGGACCTCATAACTCACTAGCGGTTAGAGCCGCTGTCAAGTAAAATGGCTCGTAATTACTTCGTTGTTCAAGACCACCACCATAAGAACTTTGTGTAAAATGATCTTGGTTTTCTGAAGTAGACAGATGAAGTGTGAGTAACAATAATAAAATTTTATCTAACTGTACTTTTGTCTCCTCGCTGCTTGTTCGCCCGAAAATAGCATTGTGATGTTTAAAAATGTAAAAGAGCTTTATTAATATTGTGAAAAGAAAGACGCTTTGCTGAATTTTCAATTAACTTAAGAGTGCTCAAGAAACTATGTAACTTTTTACTTAAATACAATACGTTGAATCACAGCCTAAACTCTGTCTACTCCCGCTTTCTGAAAACTTATTTCATTGAATTGTCTGTAAATTGACAATATATACATAATTTGTAATCTATATATGAAATGTTTATTTTAATGTTGGTACTGTTCTTAAACTATTTTTTATCATTTGTTCATTACTTCTGTTGTAGTTTATTTATTTCTTCATTTCCTTTCCTCTTTGGGACATTTTTCCCTGTTGGAAACCTTAGACTTATAACATCCTGCTTTTCCAATTAGGATTTTAGCTTAGCTCATAATAATAATAATAATAATAATAATAATAATAATAATAATAATAATAATAATAATAATAATAATAATAATAATAAAAATAACACTCTGATGACCTGGGAGTGAAAGAGGTAGAAGGATTTCACTGACATTGACCTTGAAGCAAACTTGAATCCTTGAGGGGATTAGCTAAGGAGGGCCAATGATGCCTAATATCTGATAAGCTGCCTCCAAGGGTAATTTAATTGAGTCATTAGTTGCCCAAAAGACAACTACCATTCAATCACCATTAAAATATTTGGGCTAAATTCCGAAAGTATGGTACCTAAAAGACAATCTGAAGATCATTACTTCAGTGGAGGACGTTTTCATAAGCAAAAAAAATGTCTTGGATAAAATAAGTATTGTATAGAAACGATTTTTTTCCAAATGTAACAGAATCAGTTTAGCGACTTATACCACTCCTTAACACCTATTATTATTATTATTATTATTATTATCATTATTATTATTATTAATATTATTATCATTATTATTATTATTATTATTATTATTATTATTGTTATTGTTATTATTATTATTATTATTATTATTATTATTATTATTATTATTATTATTATTATTATTATTATTACTAAATTAGTTAGGCTACAACCTTAGTTGGAAAAGCAGGATGCTGATGCTATAAGCCCAAGGGCTAGAACAAGGAAAAATAGCCCAGTGCGGAAAGGAAATAAGAAAATAAATAAACTACAAGGAAAGTAATGGATACCTAAGTGAAATGCTATAAGCTGAAGGGCTACAACAGGGGAAAATAGCCCAGTGAGGAAAGGAAACAAGGAAATAAACAAACCATAAGATTAGTAATGGACAATTAAAATAAAATATTTTAAGAACAGTAATATTATTATTATTATTATTATTACTATCCAAGCTACAACCCTAGTTGGAAAAGCAAGATGCTATAAGCCCAGGGGCTCCAACAGGGAAAAATAGCCCAGTGAGGAAAGGAAATAAGGAAATAAATAAATGAAGAGAACAAATTAACAATAAATCATTCTAAAATAAGAAAACGTCAAAACAGACATGTCATATAATAAACTATCAACAACATCAAAAACAAATATGTCATAAATAAACTATAAAATAACTATGTCTGCCTGGTCAACAAAAAAGCATTTGCTCCAACTTTGAACTTTTGAAGTTCTACTGATTCAACCACCCGATTAGGAAGATCATTCCACAACTTGGTCACAGATGGAATAAAACTTCTAGAGTACTGTGTAGTATTGAGCCTCGTGATGGAGAAGGCCTGGATATTAGAATTAACTGCCTGCCTAGTATTACGAACAGGATAGAATTGTCCAGGGAGATCTGAATGTAAAGGATGGTCAGAGTTGTGAAAAATCTTATGCAACATACATAATGAACTAATTGAACGACGGTGCCAGAGATTAATATCTAGATCAGGAATAAGAAATTTAATAGACCGTAAGTTTCTGTCCAACAAATTAAGATGAGAATCAGCAGCTGAAGACCAGACAGGAGAACAATACTCAAAACAAGGTAGAATGAAAGAATTAAAACACTTCTTCAGAATAGATTGATCACCGAAAATCTTGAAAGACTTTCTGAATAAGCCTATTTTTTGTGAAATTGAAGAAGACACAGATCTTATATGTTTCTCAAAAGTAAATTTACTGTCGAGAATCACACCTAAAATTTTGAAAGAGTCATACATATTTAAAGAAACATTATCAATACTGAGATCCGGATGTTGAGGAACCACCGTCCTTGACCTACTTACAATCATACTTTGAGTTTTGTTAGGATTCAACTTCATACCCCATAATTTGCACCATGCACTAATTCTAGCTAAATCTCTATTAAGGGATTCACCAACCCTAGATCTACATTCAGGGGATGGAATTGATGCAAAGAGAGTAGCATCATCTGCATATGCAACAAGCTTGTTTTCTAGGCCAAACCACATGTCATGTGTATATAGTATGAAAAGTAATGGGCCAAGAACACTACCCTGTGGAACACCGGATATCACATTCCTATAATCACTATGGTGCCCATCAACAACAACTCTTTGAGATCTATTACTTAAAAAATCAGTAATAATGCTAAGAAACGACCCACCCACTCCCAACTGTTTCAGTTTGAAAACAAGGGCCTCGTGATTAACACGGTCAAAGGCAGCACTAAAATCAAGGCCAATCATACGAACTTCCCGACCACAATCAAGGGATTTCTGTACAGCATTGGAGATTATAAGAAGGGCATTACATGCTCCAAGGCCTTTACGAAAACCAAATTGCAAACTAGGGAGTAGATGATTACCTTCAGCAAACCTATTAAGACGTTTTGCCAGAAGACGTTCAAAAACTTTAGATAATATGGGAGTTATGTAAATTGGGCGGTAATCAGTGGGACTTGAGCTACCACAAACACATTTACATAGAGGAGTAACATTACCAATTCTCCAACTAGTGCTAAAAGCTCCTCTTCTTGCTAACTTACGCAAAATAACAGATAACTTTGGAGCTAAGAAATCTGCTGTCTTTATAAAAAACAAAGGAAAAATACCATTTGGGTCTACACCTCCATAAGCATCAAGGTCCATCAACAGAGCTTTAATCTCACGAGATCGAAAAGCTAAACTAGTTAGTTTAGCCTCAGGAAAACAGGAATGAGGAAGTTCAAGTTTTTCATTACTCTGTTTACTGTCAAAAACATCAGCCAAAAGGGTTGCCTTTTCCTTTGGACAGTGGGTGACTGAGCCATCTGGTTTAAGTAAAGGAGGAACTGTTGCATCTACACCAAAGAGTGCAGATTTAAGGGTAGACCACCATTTATGTTCCTGAGTTGTACCAGAAAGTGTTTCTTTTATGGTTAAATTGTACTCCTTTTCAGTTGAGGCATAAACTCTCTGAGCAAAAGCTCGAAGCTGAGTATAGTTGTTCCAGGTCAAATCTGATCTGTTACCCTTCCAAAGTTGATAGGCCTCCTGCTTCTCCAAAAAAGCACGTCTACAATCATCATTGAACCACGGTTTGTCCTTCACTCGGTACCTTAGCACACGAGAAGGGATACGCCTATCAATTATGTTGACAAGATTCTCATTCAAAGGGACAACAGGATCTACACTATTATATAATTGTGACCAATTCAAGCACAAAAGATCATGTAAAATCCCATTCCAGTCTGCTTGGGATTTCATATAAATTTTACAAGAATATGATATATCAGGGACAGGCTGCTCAGTCTTCACTAATAATGAAATCAAGGCATGATCAGATGTCCCGACTGGAGAACATTAAAAGAAATATTTCATGTATAGACATGTACAGTTAAGCACAGGAATTTCTGGTAAATCTCGGTCTGATGAAGTGCACCTTATTACACAGATTCCCTGTGTGTAACGCCCCCCCCCCCCCTCCACGGATGCCATCTCTCCCTCCGCTATTTATTTGGTTACTCTCCTCACAGTGTGGTTGTGAAAAGGTGTGCTTCCTCAGAGTGAGGTGTATCAGAAATTCCTGCGTCTATCTGTACTTAAAACTCTGTCAGGAGCTCAAGGAAGCAACTCCCTTCAGGAGACCTTCTGTCTGGGATTATTCGAGACCTGCCATTAAGCCCTACTCTCAAATGGCTGTTCAATGGGAACTTCAAAAACAACATTGATTAGCTCATCGTCAGCCTCATACGAGTGCTTGAAAGATATTCTCTTCGGAATTCAGATTTCCGATTTGTCCCAGGTGGAGTTGACATCCATTTGTTATATCCTTATCCTAAAGCAGCTAAGATTATCAAAGAAATTATATTTAATATGATGAAACATTAAACAAATATAGAAACATTAGGGAACCCGAACTGTCCAAAATGACGCCTGAATATGCAGATTCAACCCTTCCCACACCCTCCTCCTTTCCTAATTACAACCCGCTGGTTCAAGAATTTGTGGAAGTGTGAGGTTTCCGAGTGTACCTCTTGAGGTAAGGTTTTTGTGAGAAAAAAAATTCCCAGACGATAAATCTAAACGTGTTGACTATTTCCCGTTAACTATTTGCGTTTATGAGGGAAAAAATTATGGCTTCACTTTTTGTTCATTATCGTGCAGATTATGAAGCAGAAAACTTGTGCTGGCAGACATGTCAGTAATGAAATGATGAAGAAGCACTGAAAGTTATAAGAATTGAAATTAAATTACTACAGAACTTGAAAATATAACTCACAAAATTATTCAATATATATATATATATATATATATATATATATATATATATATATATATATATATATATATATATATATATATATATATTACGGTCATTTTGAGGAATTGGTCATTTTGCAAACTGCCCGATCATTTTGGAAAAGGACCAAAATATCTGTCAGTATGCAAAATGCCCAAATAATTGTAGTCATTTTGGAAAATGACCAGAAGTTTGGTCATTTTGCAAAATGACTATTAGTATCGTTGGTCATTTTGTAAAGTTACCCCAATAACTGCTGGTCATTATGATAAAAATAAACAAATAGTAACATAAAATTGATTAGTCTAAGTATTAATAAAGGTATGTGTTTTATTTATTCAACTTTAAAAACTTACATTACACATTACAAGTATATTAGAATATCGAAAGAACTAAAAGTGAACTTGAAAATTATTTCAACAATTATCTAAATTAGCATTATCTGACTTGTTTGAACAAGACGCTGCATTTACATCTGCTGTTGCACAATACTTCGTTTTTGAAGCATTTACAGCGTCTGCTCCGTCATGACTGGGTGCAGCTACACTTACTGATCCCCTGGCCATGTCCCATCGAGTCTGCAATAGCTACCTCTCGCGATCCTTTATTACCTCTTCAAGTGACATAAATTTTTCAGCACATAAAGTTAACTGATTCCGACTGTACACCTGATTAAGTAAACCATGTTTTGTCCCTAGTTTGTAAGTTCCGCCATCCATTGTCTCAGTTATAATTGCCTTTGCATTCGCAAACTCCGCTTGTCCACGGTCAACAAGTGGATTAGGAACCATGACAGTGTCCCCTGTAAGGGCTGGCTTGAAACGCTGTGCTGATTTATCCTTCATTATTATTATTATTATTATTATTATTATTATTATTAGTAGTAGTAGTAGTAGTAGTAGTAGTAGTAGTAGTAGGGCCATGCATATAATTTATTACATTAAGGTTATATTGGAAGGCTAGGAAGTGCCTACAATAACTTGGTGAATAATAATGTTTATTTGTTTCGTTCCTAACCTGAGCTCGAGAGTTCATGCTGTTAGAAACGATTGGCTTGACAACCACACACTACTTTTCTTTAGCTGACATTCCTCACAATACTGCAAGAACAGTGTTATCTGATCACGTGAAATGTTTGCATATTTTTCTTTGGATTCCTTACACATACTAGTTCTTCCTCTGTGGCCAATTGTGCGATGAATAGCTAGAAGTACATCAAACACATCTTCAGCACAAACGAATAGCAGCTGAGTTCCTTTCTTCTGCAACTTTTGCACAGTGAAACCCTCAATTGTGACCTCCAGTATTTCATATTTTTGTAACAAACGATAATCCTGCTTAGCCTTCGTAGGATTAGGTTGTTTAAGTTCATTCAGGCGACTAATTACTCGTTCGTATTTTTCCCGGGGAAATAAACTTGAACTATTTGTAGCTTTCTTTTCTTCAGACTCAAGAAGTTTTGTTTGGAAAATACTTTTCTTACTTTCCATTGTGAAGCTTTTCAGTGTACAATATACTTGCAACAAATAAGAGATGAGAGGAGCACGAATATTTCCGTCCTCGGCCGAACCTCCGTAGGAACTAACGGACACTTGGCACTTAGGCTTTTCCTAATCAATTTTAAGTTACTATTTGTTTATTTTTGCATAATGACCAGCAGCTATTGGGGTAACTTTACAAAACGACCAACGATGCTAATAGTCATTTTACAAAATGACCAAACTTCTGGTCATTTTCCAAAATGACCACAATTATTCGGGCATTTTGCATACTGACAGATATTTTGGTCCTTTTCCAAAATGACCGGGCAGTTTGCCTGATGACCAATTCCTCAAAATGACCGTAACACACACACACACACACACATATATATATATATATATATATATATATATATATATATATATATATATATATATACACACACACGCACACACACACACACACTATACGAAGAATAACGAAAAGTTATAAATCAAAATTGGTTACCACATAACATGAAAATAAAAATATGAAATTTAGAAAAAAAAAAATAACACTGTATAACCACGTTAATTGTTATATTATTTGAAGCCGGTTATTAAACTAAGCTGTCTTGTAGCTGTGCAAATCGAACAGCTGGCAGTTATACGTCATCAAGCGTTTAACACGTACCTCCAACAACCCCCACCCCCGTTAATTCTTAATATGTATCACACCAATATTTATGTTGAATAAATGAAAACACATGGCTCATAATGTACTGAATATCAGCTTAAGCGGAATCAAAGGCCTAATTTCGAATGATGTCAATAATTGCGATGAGTTCGTGTTCAAATTATATGACATTCATTTAGTATTTGCATACTGGAGTTTAGTCGTAATATGGACATTACGGCCTAACTAGTTTTGGCTAGAAAAATTAAGCCTCACATGATATAGATTAATTAATAAATAAACTGATAAACAAATACACAAAACACCAGTAAATACATGAGAAAATAAGCGTATAAACTAATAAAGCCCACTTACGTATTTAACCGAGAATTACTTTAAATGCGTAAAGGGCCGGTTTGAATATACTCTCTCTCTCTCTCTCTCTCTCTCTCTCTCTCTCTCTCTCTCTCTCTCTCTCTCTCTCTCTCTCTCTCTCTCTCTCTCTCTCTCTCTCTCTCACCAGATTCCAAGTGGGGTTTCCTTAACACCATGATCAGCAAAGCTGTGCTAGTCAGGCCACCTATAATAGGATGATTTGCTGTAAGTGATCGGACTAGTTTCCCACCATCACCAATCCGCCGCGGCCACCGTGGTGATGGAAACTGACCGAAGCCCAAACTCGAATAAGGACATGTTTGAGGCATCTGTTCTGCAGAAGACTAGAAATGGTTGCATGTGTTGTTGTTGTTGTTATTGTTATTGTTATTGTTGTTGTTGTTGTTGTCGTATATAGTTGGTGTATTTGTGTTTGTGATTTTGCATGAACGGACGTGAATAACTGTTTGTTTGTTGCACGTACTTTCACAAATAAATGTATTTGTTTAAAATACATGAATTGACCTTCAGATGTTTGCTTTAAAGCTATGAAAAACGTAGTTATCCCAATGACCTTAAAAATACCAAAAATCCTTAAAACAGCGCACGGAAAGGAAAGAAAAAAACAGACCATTTCTAATGTTCATTAGATAAGAAGAACAAAAGACGAGGAATAAAAAAGGGAAAAAGGAAAAATCGAAAATTACTGAATATCATGAAGGATGAAAGAGATCGGCTCTAAAATAAAGGTTGATCTTAATACGGCCGAAATCAAAAAGAAAATAATTTTTAAAAGGCTCAAGTTTGTTTAAAGAGGGATTCTTTTATGAGACTAGGCAGATTTTATTTTTATATCAAAGGCTAATGTATTCATGGTAGGATAATTTTCAATGTGAAAAAAACTTCGAAAAGTTTAATGTAAATCACACACACACACACACTCACACACACACACACACACACACACACACACATATATATATATATATATATATATATATATATATATATATATATATATATATATATATATATATACATGTATATATATATACATACATATATATACATATATATACATACATATATATATACCTATATATACATATACATATATATACCTACACACACACACACACACATATATATATATATATATATATATATATATATATATATATATATATATATATACCTACATATATACATATATGTGTATACATATATACATATATATACATATATATGCATATTATCTGATATATATATATATATATATATATATATATATATATATATATATATATATATATATATATATATATACTGTATATATATACATATATATACACATATATACATACATGTATGCATATATATACATATATATACATATAAATATATATATGTATATATATACACATATATATAAATATATATACACATATTTATATATATATATATTATATAACTAATATTTTTCTCTACATTTCAGAGCAACCTTAGTTATATTAGTTAAGGAAATTATGAATGCACATTTTCCCCGATGTTTGACTTAATACTGGGTCAAATTGTTTACAGAAAAATATTAATTTGAGTATAACTTTCAAAATCAAAATCTTTATTTCAATCAGGTAGAATTTTTTAACTGGTTCTTATAGAAACCAATATCTGAACAAAAGTAGCCCATTGGAAAAGCTTTTAGAGTTAAGAAAAGGCATTAAATAATTTCTTTTCAAACATTGGCGAATACAACCAGCAATAGAGTTTAAAAGAAATATGCTTCCTGACTACACATTGAAAAAAAAATACATGATATCCTTTATCTAACCTACCAACTATGCATAATATATCGAATTTCCTTCCTGCAGTTGACCCATCAACTGAGTAATGGTAATAATGTCCTACTAGGCTCAAAAACCTTTGCAGAAACCAGAGTCATTTGGAAATAGAAACTTGGGCAAGTATTATCCCATTTAGATTCAGGTACACCTGGCTAACCTGGGCTAAAGAACGAAAATCACCTAAAACAAACATGACGTAGCAACAAACTAAAACCTCTCAGTGAGGAAGAGTCCTAGTTGGAAAGGAGATTTGTAAACCTAGAGTAACAATCCAAAGGTAGCAGTATTAATTCTCTTTATTTCCCTTCAATCCAAGATCCACAAGATGAATCCACTTACATAAGTCCTTTTGTACTTTATATATCGAATATCTGTTTTAATGTTGTTAATGTTTTTAAAATACTTTATTTTGATTTTCATTGCTTCTTATATCGTTTATTTATTTCCGTATTTCCTTTCCTCACTGGGCTATTTTTTTCCTGTTGGAGCCCTTCGGATTATAGCATCTTGCTTTTCCAACTAGGATTGTAGCTTAGTTAATAATAATAATAATAATAATAATAATAATAATAATAATAATAATAATAATAATAATAATAATAATAATAATAATAATAATAATAATAATAATACCGCTCACTGATTTCATTTACTTTTAGTTTGATTTATATAATCTGGGGAATATGACCAGGATTCTGGGGTATCTAGCTCATTCAGCTTTTAGGTGCAACTGGGCTGTAGTGACATTGTAAAGTTAAAGTTAAAAGTTGGAAATGGAAGAAATGAAGTCGAAACAGAGGTTTAATAAGAGGTTAAAAGATTTTGTTGAGGGAACGTATTGGCACCTTTTAGTAATGTCTGCAGTTCAACATATGATATATAATAATGACAGTATTCTCCTACAGGGTAATTTTTTTTGTGAATATTTCCCGCTAAACAGTTTATACATCCTAAAAGTCTAAGGAGGAACTAGCCCCTGGAAAGCAAACGGGATACTCAAAATTATCAATACGAACATAGATTTCTATCCAAAACAAACAGTCAATCACATGAATATGATTATCTATTTTAGACAAGTGGTTAACAACCTTCAATACCTACCATCAACCCCCCCCCCCCATCCCCCCCCAAAAAAAATACCCCATATAAATAGGCAGAAATGCACGAGTGACAAAGAAAACGGACTTCCCTCAGGAAAAAAAAAATCCTCGTTCATTCAGGGGTAGCGTAATAAAAGATTTCTCGAGTTAATCTGCCCAAGATAACTATTCAGCAAAAGACTGTATAAGAAAAGCTCTTGTAATTTCTAAAGAAGATAGGGAATATGCAGGAGACTTGCTACAAAAGATAACAAGACAAGATCCATTCTGAGGAA
>NC_090727.1:105377088-105382088 GCF_036898095.1 Palaemon carinicauda | reverse complement strand
ATGATACCACCGCTGACCATGTGTGCATAATAGGAGACTTTAATGCGCACCCATCCAGACTTTTCTATAATGAATTACAGCGTCTCTGTTCTCAACAATCTCTTCAAATTAGCGATGTTGCCCTACTGCCTCCTCGTCCTTTACGTACATGCAAAACAGAAATAATATGCCCATCACATCCTGGCTTGATCATTGTATTACCACTGACCGCCTGCATAGCTCTATCACTGAATGTATTATACGATACGACCTTTCGTCTGCATTCGATCACATACCCATACAGATCACATTTCACACACCCTCCCTCCCGGCGGTACCCATCCAAAGGGAGAGGCTACCTTCCATCTCATGGGATTTCTCCAACCTCCAAAAATCCACTGCATTCAAACGCTTATCTGAAAGTAATCTCCGCTCGATAATCCAACCTGCTGAAGCCCTGCTCTGCAATAATCCTAATTGCCGCAACGAACAGCATAAAACAAAACTGAAGGAATTCTACGTAAATATCATAAATGCCCTACGGAGCTCGGGAAGAGACACGTTTAGACTCTCTAGAGGTAACCATCGAAACATACCTGGTTGGAATGACTTAGTTAAAGACCTCTATGCACACTCTCGAGAAATGTTCCTTCTTTGGAGGAACGATGGTAGCCAGAGAGAAGGTCCCCTCGCTCTTCAGATGAGACAAGCGAGAGCACAGTTCAAACTTGCTCTCCGTCAATGTCGCAGCAACGAAAATCAGCTACGAGCCGATGCACTGTCCAGAAAATTGACCAACCATGACTTCCCCCATCTTTGGAAAGATATTAATTCACTAAACCCAAAGTCAAACAAATTATCCCAAAGAGTAGGGGATGCAATTGGCGAAGAATCCATCGCAAGAATGTGGGGGGATCACTTCAGTACCATCCTAAATTGTATAAATGACCAAGATACCCGAAATGAAGTGGATACCCTCATCAATGTCAATATGGATTTTCAATATAGTGACCGTATCTCCCCGAGTGACGTGTGCGAGGCTATCAAGAAATTACCTAGTAACAAGGCTCCCGGCTGCGATGGCCTTCCTGCCGAGGCTTTCAAATTCTGCCACCCTATAATTTATATCCTATTTTCTGCACTATTTAATGCCTGTATATTACACCAATATCTCCCCGAAACCCTGCTACTTGTCCACTTAATACCTCTCATAAAAAACAAACTGAAGGATGCCAGTGACCCAGGAAACTACCGCCCCATCGCCATTACAACAATTTCATCGAAAATATTTGAATCTCCTCTGTTCCGTCTCCTTGCACCATTTCTCCACACCGCAGACAATCAATTTGGTTTTAAGACTAACCACTCGACTGACACCTGTATATATATTTTAAAGGAGTTATTGAATTTCTATATATCCTCGGCCTCCCCTGTCTACTTATGTTTTGTAGACGTGCGGAAGGCATTTGACAGAGTAAACTATCTGAAGCTCTTTTTGAAACTACGCAAAAGGGGAACTCCCCTATATCTCATCGGTATATTATACTGTTGGTTCACAACACAACAGTTCTGTGTCAAATGGGGCAATGTCCTGTCCCAGCAATTCGGCTCATCTAACGGTCTCAGGCAAGGAGGCATCCTCTCATCATACTTATTTAATGTTTACACAGACGACTTAAATATCAGACTGAATTCACTTCCCATTGGTTGTACAGTTATTGGCTTTACCATAAATAACCTTTGCTACGCTGACGATATGGTCCTCATCTCCCCCTCTGCTCAAGGCTTACAATGTCTCATCAATACTTGCAACGCATACGCTATTGAACATGACATAATCTATAACGAATCGAAGACACAGTGCATGTCTGTCCTTCCTAGATCGCTCCGTTTCGTAGAAGATCCACATATTTACCTTCAAAACCATCAGCTAGAATTTGTCAATGATTTTCCTTACCTAGGTCACATCATTACGAAAGATTTAAAGGACACATCTGACATTGAAAACAGGCGACGAAAACTGTGTTGTCTAGGGAACATGGTAACGAGAAGATTTGCCTTCTGCCGCCAAGATATCAAAAAACTCCTATTTCAAACCTACTGCTATAACGTATACGGCTGCTCGCTATGGGCAAACTATACGCGAGAATCGATGAGACGTATCACAGTCATACACAATGATATCCTAAGGCGCCTCACCAATACCCCGAGGCACCATTCAGCTTCAGCGATGTTTGTTGAAAATAGTCTGGATAACCTGAAAACCATCATTCGTCGCTCTATAGTAAGTCTCACCTCCCGCCTACGATCTAGTGAAAATCCCCTAATTCAAAATGTGCTTGTAAGTGCAGCGAGAATAAAATCCAAAATGTGGAAAACCTGGAATACGGAAGCGTCAGTACAATGAATTGTATTCACTAATATTTGATAGTGTGGCTATGCCAAATCCTCATCACTAATAACTTTGGTATGATTCCCAGTATTGTTATGATAACGTGTTTTATTATGTTACATCTTTGTTGTCTGGATGTCCTGTATTTCCTTCACACCCCTGCTCAGTGACTAGATTTTTTTTTTCCTCCCCAGTGTTCCTTCATTTTCAAGCAATTTCTGTTCCAACATATCATTGTCATCTCCATTTTGTTTTCTTTTTTTTTTCTCTCTCTCCCGCTCTTTTTGTTTGCTAATATGTATGGTATCATCATTGCTAAGCATTAATTCTAATGTGACTTTGTTACCCAAACCTTAGATCTCTGTGGTCAACCTGCTAATTGATGTTTATAATATATCACTGATTTATTGCATTTCTCATCTTTTTTTTTTTTTTTTTTGTACCGATGTCAAAAGTGTAAGATCACTGTACCCTTATTGTAACTCTGTATATGGCTTCTGCTGAAATAAAGATTATTATTATTATTATTATTATTATTATTATTATTATTATTATATATATATATATATATATATATATATATATATATATATATATATATATATATATATATATATATATATATATATATATATATATATATATATATATATATATATATATGACCCATGTAGACGGATAATGAGGTGTCGGAATATGGATTTTCTTCATTTATTACAAAAGGTTCGTTTGTAAGTACACCCTACACAACTATCCTCTCAGGTTAGGGACTTGTGAACTCAAGCGCCCAAAGGCATCTAACTCCCCTGGCTATCAAAATGCAATCTTACTACTAAAATATGCTGAGTATAGGTTTTTGTGGAATACTCATGAATATAGAGGTCATTTACCTTGATGTACAACACACATCTACATATCTACATACATGAATTAGGACATTACTCCAACCCCCCCCCCCCCCAAGCTCCTCACTCCGGGAGGAGGTGCGCACTCGCCCTCACTAGTCTATGATATATGGAGGACACTCCGACCCGGAATAGGCATCCTATCATCTTATCCCTGTGCCGTACAGAGGAAATCCTATGCCTTTTAAGAGCAACCAAATAGGACTTCCTGAATCCTACGACAGGCCATCCTATGCTCTTAAGTGATCTTACTACGATCATTACTACATCGTATTCCTTTCCTTTTTTCTTTTTTTCATTAAATTTTTTATATTATTTTCTATTTTATTTCCCTAGCCTTTTTATAACAATTGTAAATTTTTTCAATTTAATTGTTCATCACAACTCTTACAATTTATTCATTTTAATTCCTCGCTGGGATATTTTTTCCATAATGGAGCCCTTGGGCTTACAGCATCCTGCTTTTTCAGCTAGAGTTGTAGCTTAGCGAATAATAATAATAATAATAATAATAATAATAATAATAATAATAATTATAATAATAATTCATATTGGCATTTTAATCTTTCATTTTCACTTTCTTGCTGACCAGTATTCTGCGCAGTACATAAAACACCTAATGCTGGGGAAATTTATTTCACACTAAACTAAATATAAGTAGCAATGAACAATTAGAATAAAATATATTAAGAACAACTGAAGAAAAATTTTAGTTTCTAGAAAGAAAATTGCCTTTTTAGTTTGGGGAAGGTGAATTTCATAGCTTCGTCTTTTTAAAAAAAAAAAAAAAAAAAAAAAAAAAAAAAAAAAAAAAAAAGTCATTCCTTATTTCCTTTAATACCTAAGATAAAGGATTCGGCAAGGACCTCCCTCCAACCTTCTTAATATCAAGAGAGTTTAGGCCTTATACCATTGGAGATAAGAAGCCGTTAAAAGAGCAAAATAGTGTTGTTTTATTTCGAACTAGTATACGCAACCCGTCAAAATTACAACTGAATATTTACATATGACCCACACGCACACAGTGATTCAACTCTTCCCATCCCTTACCCTTTCACGAACTACAACACGCCTGTTTGGGCAATTCTTGAGATATTTAAATATATATGTGTGTGTATGTGTGTATGTATAAATATACATAGATACACTGTATACACACACACAAACACACACACACACACACACACACACATATATATATACACTCATCCTCATCATCATCATCATCAGCCGTTACTTGTCCATTGCAAAGAAAAGGCCTCTGACATGTCCTTCAACTTGCGTCTGTTTATGGTCTTTTTGTGCCAGTCCACGCAGACAAAACTTCTTTAGTTCGTCGATCCTTCGTCTTCTCTTCCTTCACTTGTTTCTTTCTTTAGGGACCCATTCTGTTATTCTTAATGTCCATCTATTGTCTGTCATTCTCATTATATATCCTGCATATGTCCATTTCTTTTCCTTACATATTGCTAGAATATTCTATACTTTAGTTTGCTCTCGCATCCAAATTTCTCTTTTTCTGTTTTTATGGGAATAACACAGAGACAGATAATTAATTGATATATATATATATATATATATATATATATATATATATATATATATATATATATATATACTGTATATTATATATATATATATATATGTATATATATACTGTATATATATATACACGTATATATATATATATATATATATATATATATATATATATATATATATAT